>NW_026894390.1:0-137327 GCF_032452875.1 Bos javanicus | reverse complement strand
CTATCATGCACTGACTGCGTGTGGCCGATCACATTGATCACATGACTGATCATGCACTGATCACGCGGGCTCATGCACTGATCACGGCTGATCATGCACTGATCACGGCTATCATGCACTGATCATTGATCATGCAATGATCACGTGCTGATCATGTACTGATCACGACTGATCATGCACTGATCACGTAATTGATCGTACTGATCATGTGGCTGATCATGCACTGATCACGTGGCTGATTACACTGATCAGCATGACTGATCATGCACTGATCACGTGACTGATCATGCACTGATCACGTGGCTATCATGCACTGATCACGTGTTGATCATACACTGATCACGTGCCTGATCATGCACTGATCACGTGTTGATCATGCACTGATCACGGACTGATCATGCACTGATCTCGTGACTGATCATGCACTGATCACGTGGCTATCATGCACTGATCACGTGGCTGATCATGCCATGATCACAGCTACCATGTACTGGTCACATGACTGATCATGCACCGATCACGTGATTGATCATGCAGTGATCACGTGGCTATCATGAACTACTCACGTGGCTGATCATGCAATGATCATGTAGCTACCATGTACAGGTCACGTGAATGATCATACACCCATCAGGTGACTGATCATGCACTGATCACGTGTAATCATGCACTGATCACGAGACTGATCATGCACTGTTCACGCCTATATCATGCACTGATCACATGACTGCCTGCACTGATCACGTGGATGATCATACACTAATCTTGTGACAGACTGCACTGATCACGCTGATCATGCACTGATACTGTGACTGAGCATGGACTGATCACATGACTATCATGTAGTGATCACGTGACTTAATGGCGCTGATCATGTGACTGATCATGCGCTGATCATGTGTTTGCTATCATACACTGATCATGTGCCTCTGGAGGCAATAAACAAAGAGCTGAGTAGGCACGAATCAAACAGTCAGCAGGCAATAATCATGGAACTCAGGTGTGAGGAATCATGCTGCTCAGTTGGCAATAATCAAGCAGCTGAGCAGGCAGGAATTACGCAGCACAGCTGGCAATTGTCAAGCAGATGACAGGCAGGAATCGTGCAGCCCAGCTGGCAATTGTCAAGCAGATGAGCAGACAGTAATCACGCAGCTCAGCAGGCCCAGATCACGTGACTGAGCATGCACTGTTCACGTGGCTGATCATACACTGATCACGTGATGATCATGCACTGATCACTTGGATATCATGCACTGATCACGTGGCTGATCATACACTGTTCACGTGTCTGACCATGCACTGATCACGCTGATCATACACTGCTCACGTGACTCGATCATGCACTGATCACGTGGCTATCATGCACTGATCACGTGGCTGAACATGCACTGTTCACGTGGCTGATCACACACCTGTCACGTGATATATCATGCACTGATCACGTGGCACTCATGCACTGATCACGTGGCTGATCATACTCTGCTCACGAACTCAGCACACATCACGTGGCTATCATGCACTGCTCACGGCTCGTCATGGAATGATCACGAGCAACCATATACTGGTAACGTGACTGATCATGATCAACGTGAATGATCATGCACTGATCACGTGATCGATCATGCACTGATCACGTGACTGATCATGCACTGACCACGCGGCTATCATGCTCTGCTCACGGCTGATCATGCACCGATCACGTAGCAACCATGTACTGGTCACGTGACTGATCATGCACTGATCACGAATTGATCCTGCACTGATCACGCGGCTCATCATGCACTGATCACGTGGCTGATCATACACATGTATCACGTGACTGATCATGCACTGATCCCGGGCTCTCATGCACTGATCACGTGGCTTGTCATGCACTGATCACGTGGGATATCATGCACTGATCACGGGTGATCACACACATTGATCACGGTCTGACTGCATGATCACGTGGCTGATCATGCACTGCCCGTGACTGATCATGCACTGATCACGCACTGATCATGCACTGATCACGTGGCTGATCATGCACTGATCACGTGGCTGATCACACAATTCACGTGACATATCATGCACTGATCACGTGATCTGGCGCATGATCACGGCTGATCATGCACTGATCACGAATCTGGCGCATACATCACGCATCATGCACTGATCACGTGTCTATCATGCACTGATCACGAGCTACCATGTACTGGTCACGTGACTGATCATGCAAAGATCACGAATATCATGCACTGATCACGTAACTGATCATGCACTGATCACGTGACTGATCATGCACTGATCACGTGGCTATCATGCACTGATCACGCATGGCTGATCATGCACTGATCACGAGCTGATCATGCACTGATCACGTGACTGATCATGCACTGATCACGAATTGATCATGCACTGATCACGTGGCTGATCATGCACTGATCACGTGGCTGATCATACACTGATCACGTGACTGATCATGCACTGATCACGTGGTATCATGCACTGATCACTACGGCTGATCATGCACTGATCACGTGGCTATCATGCACTGATCACGTGGCTGATCATGCACGATCACATGATGATCATGCACTGATCACGTGACTGATCATGCACTGATCACGTGGCTATCATGCACTTCACGTGGCTGATCATGCAATGATCATGTAGCTACCATGTCAGGTCACGTGAATGATCATACACCATCAGGTGACTGATCATGCACTGATCACGGCTATCATGCACTGATCACGTGACTGGATCATGCACTGTTCACGCCTATATCATGCACTGATCACATGACTGCCCATGCACTGATCACGTGGATGATCATACACTAATCTTGTGACAGATCATGTACTGATCACGTGGCTGATCATGCACTGATACTGTGACTGAGCATGGACTGATCACATGACTATCATGTGATCACGTGACTTAATGGCACTGATCATGTGACTGATCATGCGCTGATCATGTTTGCTATCATACACTGATCATGTGCCTCTGGAGGCAAAACAAAGAGCTGAGTAGGCACGAATCAAACAGTCAGCAGGCAATAATCATGGAACTCAGGTGTGAGGAATCATGCTGCTCAGCTGGCAATAATCAAGCAGCTGAGCAGGCAGGAATTATGCAGCACAGCTGGCAATTGTCAAGCAGATGACAGGCAGGAATCGTGCAGCTCAGCTGGCAATTGTCAAGCAGATGAGCAGACAGTAATCACGCAGCTCAGCAGGCCCAGATCACGTGACTGAGCATGCACTGTTCACGTGGCTGATCATACACTGATCACGTGATGATCATGCACTGATCACTTGGATATCATGCACTGATCACGTGGCTGATCATACACTGTTCACGGTTCTGACCATGCACTGATCACGTGGCTGATCATGCACTGATCACGTAACTGATCATGCACTGATCACGTGGCTATCATGCACTGATCACGTGGCTGAACATGCACTGTTCACGTGGCTGATCACACACCTGTCACGCGACATATCATGCACTGATCACGTGGCACTCATGCACTGATCACGTGGCTGATCATACTCGCTCACGTAACATGCACACATCACGTGGCTATCATGCACTGCTCACGTGGCTGTCATGGAATGATCACGGCAACCATATACCGGTAACGTGACTGATCATGCACTGATCACGAATGATCATGCACTGTTCACGGACTGATCATGTACTGATCACGTGACTGATCATGCACTGATCACGTGGCTATCATGCTCTGCTCACGTGGCTGATCATGCACGATCACAGCAACCATGTACTGGTCACGCGACTGATCATGCACTGATCACGCAATTGATCATGCACTGATCACGTGGCTGATCATGCACTGATCACGTGGCTGATCACACATGATCACGTGACTGATCATGCACTGATCACGTGGCTCATGCACTGATCACGTGTCATGCACTGATCACGTGGATATCATGCACTGATCACGTGGCTGATCATACACTGATCACGTGCTGATCATGCACTGATCACGTGGCTGATCATGCACTGATCACGTGCTGATCATGCACTGATCACGGCTATCATGCACTGATCACGTGGCTGATCATGCACTGATCACGTGGCTGATCATGCACCTGTCACGTGACATATCATGCACTGATCACGTGGCTCATGCACTGATCACGTGGCTGATCATGCACTGATCACGTAACGCATGCACACATCACGTGGCTATCATGCACTGATCACGTGGCTATCATGCACTGATCAGCTACCATATACTGGCACGGACTGATCATGCAGATCACGAATGATCATGCACTGATCACGTGACTGATCATGCACTGATCACGGACTGATCATGCACTGATCACGTGGCTATCATGCACTGATCACGTGGCTGATCATGCACGATCACGAGCTACCATGTACTGGTCACTGACTGATCATGCACTGATCACGCAACTGATCATGCACTGATCACGTGGCTGATCATGCACTGATCACGTGGCTGATCACACATGATCACGTGACTGATCATGCACTGATCACGTGGCTGATCATGCACTGATCACGTGGCTGATCATGCACTGATCACGTGCTATCATGCACTGATCACGTGGCTGATCACACGATCACATGACTGATCATGCACTGATCACGTGACTGATCATGCAGTGATCACGTGGCTAATGCACTACTCACGTGGCTGATCATGCAATGATCATGTAGCTACCATGTACAGGTCACGCGAATGATCATACACCCATCAGGTGACTGATCATGCACTGATCACGTGGCTATCATGCACTGATCACGACTGATCATGCACTGTCACGCCTATATCATGCACTGATCACATGACTGCCCATGCACTGATCACGTGGATGATCATACACTAATCTTGTGACAGATCATGCACTGATCACGTGGCTGATCATGCACTGATACGTGACTGAGCATGGACTGATCACATGACTATCATGTAGTGATCACGTGACTTAATGGCACTGATCATGTGACTGATCATGCGCTGATCATGTTTGCTATCATACACTGATCATGTGCCTCTGGAGGCAATAAACAAAGAGCTGAGTAGGCACGAATCAAACAGTCAGCAGGCAATAATCATGGAACTCAGGTGTGAGGAATCATGCTGCTCAGCTGGCAATAATCAAGCAGCTGAGCAGGCAGGAATTATGCAGCACAGCTGGCAATTGTCAAGCAGATGACAGGCAGGAATCGTGCAGCTCAGCTGGCAATTGTCAAGCAGATGAGCAGACAGTAATCACGCAGCTCAGCAGGCCCAGATCACGTGACTGAGCATGCACTGTTCACGTGGCTGATCATACACTGATCACGTGATGATCATGCACTGATCACGGATATCATGCACTGATCACGTGGCTGATCATACACTGTTCACGTGTCTGACCATGCACTGATCACGTGGCTGATCATGCACTGCTCACGTAACTGATCATGCACTGATCACGTGGCTATCATGCACTGATCACGTGGCTGATCATGCACTGTCACGTGACATATCATGCACTGATCACGTGGCATCATGCACTGATCACGTGGCTGATCATACTCTGCTCACGTAACTCATGCACACATCACGTGGCTATCATGCACTGCTCACGTGGCTCACGTCGGAATGATCACGTAGCAACCATATACTGGTAACGTGACTGATCATGCAAGATCACGAATGATCATGCACTGTTCACGTGACTGATCATGTACTGATCACGTGACTGATCATGCACTGATCACGTGGCTATCATGCACTGCTCACGTGGCTGATCATGCACGATCACGTAGCAACCATGTACTGGTCACGTGACTGATCATGCACTGATCACGAATTGATCCTGCACTGATCACGTGGCTGATCATGCACTGATCACGTGGCTGATCACACACTGTATCACGTGACTGATCATGCACTGATCACGTGCTCTCATGCACTGATCACGTGGCTGTCATGCACTGATCACGGATATCATGCACTGATCACGTGGCTGATCACACACGTGATCACATGACTGATCATGCACTGATCACGCTATCATGCACTGATCACGTGGCTATCATGCACTGATCACGTGGCTGATCATGCAATGATCACGAGCTACCATGTATGGTCACGGACTGATCATGCACTGATCACGAATTGATCATGCACTGATCATGTGGCTGATCATGCACTGATCACGTGGCTGATCACACTGATCACATACTGATCATGCACTGATCACGTGACTGATCATGCACTGATCACGTGGCTATCATGCACTGATCACTGGCTGGCATGCACTGATCACGTGCCTGATCATGCACTGATCACGGACTGATCATGCACTGATCACGTGACTGATCATGCACTGATCACGTGGCTATCATGCACTGCTCACGTGGCTGATCATGCCATGATCACGCAGCTACCATGTACTGGTCACATGACTGATCATGCACTGATCACGTGACTGATCATGCAGTGATCACGTGGCTATCATGCACTACTCACGTGGCTGATCATGCAATGATCATGTAGCTACCATGTACAGGTCACGTGAATGATCATACACCCATCAGGTGACTGATCATGCACTGATCACGTGGCTATCATGCACTGATCACGAGACTGATCATGCACTGATCACGCTATATCATGCACTGATCACATGACTGCCTGCACTGATCACGTGGATGATCATACACTAATCTTGTGACAGATCATGCACTGATCACGTGGCTGATCATGCACTGATACCGTGACTGAGCATGGACTGATCACATGACTATCATGTAGTGATCACGTGACTTAATGGCGCTGATCATGTGACTGATCATGCGCTGATCATGTTTGCTATCATACACTGATCATGTGCCTCTGGAGGCAATAAACAAAGAGCTGAGTAGGCACGAATCAAACAGTCAGCAGGCAATAATCATGGAACTCAGGTGTGAGGAATCATGCTGCTCAGCTGGCAATAATCAAGCAGCTGAGCAGGCAGGAATTACGCAGCACAGCTGGCAATTGTCAAGCAGATGACAGGCAGGAATCGTGCAGCTCAGCTGGCAATTGTCAAGCAGATGAGCAGACAGTAATCACGCAGCTCAGCAGGCCCAGATCACGTGACTGAGCATGCACTGTTCACGTGGCTGATCATACACTGATCACGCGATGATCATGCACTGATCACTTGGATATCATGCACTGATCACGTGGCTGATCATACACTGTTCACGCGTCTGACCATGCACTGATCACGTGGCTGATCATACACTGCTCACGTAACTGATCATGCACTGATCACGTGGCTATCATGCACTGATCACGTGGCTGAACATGCACTGTTCACGTGGCTGATCACACACCTGTCACGCGACATATCATGCACTGATCACGTGGCACTCATGCACTGATCACGTGGCTGATCATACTCTGCTCACGTAATATGCACATCACGTGGCTATCATGCACCGCTCACGTGGCTCGTCATGGAATGATCACGAGCAACCATATACTGGTAACGTGACTGATCATGCAAAGATCACGTAAATGATCATGCACTGTTCACGTGACTGATCATGTACTGATCACGTGACTGATCATGCACTGACCACGCGGCTATCATGCTCTGCTCACGTGGCTGATCATGCAACGATCACGTAGCAACCATGTACTGGTCACGTGACTGATCATGCACTGATCACGCAATTGATCCTGCACTGATCACGCGGCTCATCATGCACTGATCACGTGGCTGATCACACATGTATCACGTGACTGATCATGCACTGATCCGTGGCTCTCATGCACTGATCACGTGGCTGTCATGCACTGATCACGCGGATATCATGCACTGATCATGGCTGATCACACACGATCACATGACTGATCATGCACTGATCACGTGGCTATCATGCACTGATCACGGCTATCATGCACTGATCACGTGGCTGATCATGCACTGATCTACCATGTACTGGTCACGACTGATCATGCACTGATCACGTGTGATCATGCACTGATCACGTGGCTGATCATGCACTGATCACGTGGCTGATCATGCACTGATCACGTAACTGATCATGCACTGATCACGTGATGATCATGCACTGATCACGTGGCTGATCATGCACTGATCACGTGGCTGATCATGCACTGATCACGTGACTGATCATGCACTGATCACGTGGCTGATCATGCACTGATCACGTGACTGATCATGCACTGATCACGTGGCTGATCATGCACTGATCACGGACTGATCATGCACTGATCACGTGACTGATCATGCACTGATCACGTGGCTATCATGCACTGATCACGTGGCTGATCATGCATGATCACGAGCTACATGTACTGATACGTGATGATCATGCACTGATCACGTGGCTGATCATGCACTGATCACGTGCTGATCATGCACTGATCACTGGATCATGCACTGATCACGTGGCTGATCATGCACTGATCACGTGTCTGATCATGCACTGATCACGTGGCATCATGATCACGTGAACTGATCATGCACTGCTATGCACTGATCACGTGCTGATCATGCACTGATCACGTGGCTGATCACACACCTGTCACGTGATATCATGCACTGATCACTGGCACTCATGCACTGATCACGTGGCTGATCATACTCTGCTCACGTAACTCATGCACACATCACGTGATCATGCACTGCTCACGTGGCTGTCATGCAATGATCACGAGACCATATACTGGCACGACTGATCATGCACTGATCACGACTGATCATGCACTGTTCACGTTGATCATGCACTGATCACGTGACTGATCATGCACTGATCACGTGGCTATCATGCACTGATCACGTGGCTGATCATGCACTGATCACGTAGCAACCATGCACTGGTCACGTGACTGATCATGCACTGATCACGTGAATTGATCATGCACTGATCACGTGGCTCATCATGCACTGATCACGTGGCTGATCACACATGATCACGTGACTGATCATGCACTGATCCCGCGGCTCTCATGCACTGATCACGTGGCTGTCATGCACTGATCACGTGGCTATCATGCACTGATCACGTGGCTGATCATGCACGATCACATGACTGATCATGCACTGATCACGTGGCTATCATGCACTGATCACGTGACTATCATGCACTGATCACGTGGCTATCATGCACTGATCACGTGGCTGATCATGCAACGATCACGTGGCTACCATGTACTGGTCACGCTGATCATGCACTGATCACGTAATTGATCATGCACTGATCACGTGGCTGATCATGCACTGATCACGTGGCTGATCACACTGATCACGTGACTGATCATGCACTGATCACGTGACTGATCATGCACTGATCACGTGGCTATCATGCACTGATCACGTGGCTGACATACACTGATCACGTGCTGATCATGCACTGATCACGTGGCTGATCATGCACTGATCACGTGACTGATCATGCACTGATCACGTGTCTGATCATGCACTGATCACGTGGCTATCATGCACTGCTCACGTGGCTGATCATGCCATGATCACGCAGCTACCATGTACTGGTCACATGACTGATCATGCACTGATCACGTGACTGATCATGCAGTGATCACGTGGCTATCATGCACTACTCACGTGGCTGATCATGCAATGATCATGTAGCTACCATGTACAGGTCACGTGAATGATCATACACCCATCAGGTGACTGATCATGCACTGATCACGTGGCTATCATGCACTGATCACGAGACTGATCATGCACTGTTCACGCCTATATCATGCACTGATCACATGACTGCCATGCACTGATCACGTGGATGATCATACACTAATCTTGTGACAGATCATGCACTGATCACGTGGCTGATCATGCACTGATACCGTGACTGAGCATGGACTGATCACATGACTATCATGTAGTGATCACGTGACTTAATGGCGCTGATCATGTGACTGATCATGCGCTGATCATGTTTGCTATCATACACTGATCATGTGCCTCTGGAGGCAATAAACAAAGAGCTGAGTAGGCACGAATCAAACAGTCAGCAGGCAATAATCATGGAACTCAGGTGTGAGGAATCATGCTGCTCAGCTGGCAATAATCAAGCAGCTGAGCAGGCAGGAATTACGCAGCACAGCTGGCAATTGTCAAGCAGATGACAGGCAGGAATCGTGCAGCTCAGCTGGCAATTGTCAAGCAGATGAGCAGACAGTAATCACGCAGCTCAGCAGGCCCAGATCACGTGACTGAGCATGCACTGTTCACGTGGCTGATCATACACTGATCACGTGATGATCATGCACTGATCACTTGGATATCATGCACTGATCACGTGGCTGATCATACACTGTTCACGCGTCTGACCATGCACTGATCACGTGGCTGATCATGCACTGCTCACGTAACTGATCATGCACTGATCACGTGGCTATCATGCACTGATCACGTGGCTGAACATGCACTGTTCACGTGGCTGATCACACACCTGTCACGTGACATATCATGCACTGATCACGTGGCACTCATGCACTGATCACGTGGCTGATCATACTCTGCTCACGCAACTCATGCACACATCACGTGGCTATCATGCACTGCTCACGTGGCTCATGGAATGATCACTAGCTACCATATACTGGTACGTGACTGATCATGCAAAGATCACGCAAATGATCATGCACTGTTCACGTGACTGATCATGTACTGATCACGTGACTGATCATGCACTGACCACGCGGCTATCATGCTCTGCTCACGTGGCTGATCATGCAACGATCACGAGCAACCATGTACTGGTCACGCGACTGATCATGCACTGATCACGCAATTGATCCTGCACTGATCACGTGGCTCATCATGCACTGATCACGTGGCTGATCACACATGTATCACGTGACTGATCATGCACTGATCACGTGGCTTCATGCACTGATCACGTGGCTGTCATGCACTGATCACGTGGATATCATGCACTGATCACGTGGCTGATCATGCACTGATCACGTGTCTGACATGCACTGATCACGTGGCTGATCATGCACTGATCACGGCTGATCATGCACTGATCACGTGGCTATCATGCACTGATCACGTGGCTGATCATGCACTGATCACGTGGCTGATCATGCACTGATCACGTGACTATCATGCACTGATCACGTGGATCTGCACTGATCACGTGGCTGATCATACTGATCACGTAACTCATGCACTCATCACGTGGCTATCATGCACTCTACGTGGCTGATCATGCACTGATCACGTAGCTACATATACTGGTCACGTGACTGATCATGCACTGATCACGTAACTGATCACAGCACTGATCACGTGACTGATCATGCACTGATCACGTGACTGATCATGCACTGATCACGTGGCTATCATGCCTGTCACGTGGCTGATCATGCAACGATCACGAGCAACATGTACTGGTCACGTGACTGATCATGCACTGATCACGTAATTGATCATGCACTGATCACGTGGCTGATCATGCACTGATCACGTGGCTGATCACACATGATCACGTGACTGATCATGCACTGATCACGTGGCTCTCATGCACTGATCACGTGGCTGTCATGCACTGATCACGTGGATATCATGCACTGATCACGTGGCTGATCACACACGATCACGACTGATCATGCACTGATCACGTGGCATCATGCACTGATCACGTGGCTATCATGCACTGATCACGCGATCATGCACTGATCACGCGGCTGATCAGGCAATGATCACGAGCTACCATGTACTGGTCACGCGACTGATCATGCACTGATCACGAATTGATCATGCACTGATCATGTGGCTGATCATGCACTGATCACGTGGCTGATCATACACTGATCACGTAACTGATCATGCACTGATCACGTGACTGATCATGCACTGATCACGTGGCTATCATGCACTGATCACTTGGCTGGTCATACTGATCACGTGCCTGTCATGCACTGATCACGTGGCTGATCATGCACTGATCACGTGACTGATCATGCACTGATCTCGGTCTGATCATGCACTGATCACGTGGCTATCATGCACTGCTCACGTGGCTGATCATGCCATGATCACGCAGCTACCATGTACTGGTCACATGACTGATCATGCACTGATCACGTGACTGATCATGCAGTGATCACGTGGCTATCATGCACTACTCACGTGGCTGATCATGCAATGATCATGTAGCTACCATGTACAGGTCACGTGAATGATCATACACCCATCAGGTGACTGATCATGCACTGATCACGTGGCTATCATGCACTGATCACGAGACTGATCATGCACTGTTCACGCCTATATCATGCACTGATCACATGACTGCCCATGCACTGATCACGTGGATGATCATACACTAATCTTGTGACAGATCATGCACTGATCACGTGGCTGATCATGCACTGATACTGTGACTGAGCATGGACTGATCACATGACTATCATGTAGTGATCACGTGACTTAATGGCGCTGATCATGTGACTGATCATGCGCTGATCATGTTTGCTATCATACACTGATCATGTGCCTCTGGAGGCAATAAACAAAGAGCTGAGTAGGCACGAACCAAACAGTCAGCAGGCAATAATCATGGAACTCAGGTGTGAGGAATCATGCTGCTCAGCTGGCAATAATCGAAGCAGCTGAGCAGGCAGGAATTACGCAGCACAGCTGGCAATTGTCAAGCAGATGACAGGCAGGAATCGTGCAGCTCAGCTGGCAATTGTCAAGCAGATGAGCAGACAGTAATCACGCAGCTCAGCAGGCCCAGATCACGTGACTGAGCATGCACTGTTCACGTGGCTGATCATACACTGATCACGCGATGATCATGCACTGATCACTTGGATATCATGCACTGATCACGTGGCTGATCATACACTGTTCACGTGTCTGACCATGCACTGATCACGTGGCTGATCATACACTGCTCACGTAACTGATCATGCACTGATCACGCGGCTATCATGCACTGATCACGTGGCTGAACATGCACTGTCCACGTGGCTGATCACACACCTGTCACGCGACATATCATGCACTGATCACGGCACTCATGCACTGATCACGTGGCTGATCATACTCTGCTCACGAACTCATGCACACATCACGTGGCTATCATGCACTGCTCACGTGGCTGCGGAATGATCACGTAGCAACCATATACTGGTCACGTGACTGATCATGCAAAGATCACGCAAATGATCATGCACTGTTCACGTGACTGATCATGTACTGATCACGTGATGATCATGCACTGATCACGTGGCTATCATGCCTGCTCACGTGGCTGATCATGCAACGATCACGTAGCAACCATGTACTGGTCACGCGACTGATCATGCACTGATCACGTAATTGATCCTGCACTGATCACGTGGCTCATCATGCACTGATCACGTGGCTGATCACACATGTATCACGTGACTGATCATGCACTGATCCCCGGGCCTCATGCACTGATCACGTGGCTGTCATGCACTGATCACGTGGATATCATGCACTGATCACGTGGCTGATCACACACGATCACATGACTGATCATGCACTGATCACGTGGCTATCATGCACTGATCACGTGGCTATCATGCACTGATCACGCGGCTGATCAAATGATCACGTAGCTACCATGTACTGGTCACGTGACTGATCATGCACTGATCACGAATTGATCATGCACTGATCATGCTGATCATGCACTGATCACGTGGCTGATCATACACTGATCACGTACTGATCATGCACTGATCACGTGACTGATCATGCACTGATCACGTGGCTATCATGCACTGATCACGTGGCTGGATCATACACTGATCACGTGTCTGATCATGCACTGATCACGTGACTGATCATGCACTGATCACGTGCTGATCATGCACTGATCACGTGGCTATCATGCACTGCACGTGGCTGATCATGCCATGATCACGAGCTACCATGTACTGGTCACATGACTGATCATGCACTGATCACGTGACTGATCATGCATGATCACGTGGCTATCATGAACTACTCACGCGGCTGATCATGCAATGATCATGTAGCTACCATGTACAGGTCACGTGAATGATCATACACCCATCAGGTGACTGATCATGCACTGATCACGTGGCTATCATGCACTGATCACGAGACTGATCATGCACTGTTCACGCCTATATCATGCACTGATCACATGACTGCCCTGCACTGATCACGTGGATGATCATACACTAATCTTGTGACAGATCATGCACTGATCACGTGGCTGATCATGCACTGATACCGTGACTGAGCATGGACTGATCACATGACTATCATGCAGTGATCACGTGACTTAATGGCGCTGATCATGTGACTGATCATGCGCTGATCATGTTTGCTATCATACACTGATCATGGGCCTCTGGAGGCAATAAACAAAGAGCTGAGTAGGCACGAATCAAACAGTCAGCAGGCAATAATCATGGAACTCAGGTGTGAGGAATCATGCTGCTCAGCTGGTAATAATCAAGCAGCTGAGCAGGCAGGAATTACACAGCACAGCTGGCAATTGTCAAGCAGATGACAGGCAGGAATCGTGCAGCTCAGCTGGCAATTGTCAAGCAGATGAGCAGACAGTAATCACGCAGCTCAGCAGGCCCAGATCACGTGACTGAGCATGCACTGTTCACGTGGCTGATCATACACTGATCACGTGATGATCATGCACTGATCACTTGGATATCATGCACTGATCACGTGGCTGATCATACACTGTTCACAGTTCTGACCATGCACTGATCACGTGGCTGATCATACACTGCTCACGTAACTGATCATGCACTGATCACGTGGCTATCATGCACTGATCACGTGGCTGAACATGCACTGTCACGTGGCTGATCACACACCTGTCACGACATATCATGCACTGATCACGTGGTACTCATGCACTGATCACGTGGCTGATCATACTCTGCCCACGTAACTCATGCACACATCACGCGGCTATCATGCACTGCTCACGTGGCTCGTCATGGAATGATCACGAGCAACCATACTGGTCACGTGACTGATCATGCGATCACGTAAATGATCATGCACTGTTCACGTGACTGATCATGTACTGATCACGTGACTGATCATGCACTGACCACGCGGCTATCATGCTCTGCTCACGTGGCTGATCATGCACGATCACGAGCAACCATGTAATGGTCACGTGACTGATCATGCACTGATCACGAATTGATCCTGCACTGATCACGTGGCTCATCATGCACTGATCACGCGGCTGATCACACATGTATCACGTGACTGATCATGCACTGATCCGTGGCTCTCATGCACTGATCACGTAACTGTCATGCACTGATCACGTGATATCATGCACTGATCATGGCTGATCACACACGATCACATGACTGATCATGCACCGATCACGTGGCTATCATGCACTGATCACGTGGCTATCATGCACTGATCACGTGGCTTATCAGGCAATGATCACGAAGCTACCATGTACTGGTCACGGACTGATCATGCACTGAGCACGAATTGATCATGCACTGATCATGTGGCTGATCATGCACTGATCACGTGGCTGATCATACACTGATCGCATAACTGATCATGCACTGATCACGTGACTGATCATGCACTGATCACGTGGCTATCATGCACTGATCACTTGGCTGACATACACTGATCACGTGCTCATGCACTGATCACGTGGCTGATCATGCACTGATCACGTGACTGATCATGCACTGATCTCGTGGTTCGATCATGCACTGATCACGTGGCTATCATGCACTGCTCACGCTGATCATGCCATGATCACGCAGCTACCATGTACTGGTCACATGACTGATCATGCACTGATCACGTGATTGATCATGCAGTGATCACGTGGTTATCATGAACTACTCACGTGGCTGATCATGCAATGATCATGTAGCTACTATGTACAGGTCACGTGAATGATCGTACACCCATCAGGTGACTGATCATGCACTGATCACGTGGCTATCATGCACTGATCACGACTGATCATGCACTGTTCACGCCTATATCATGCACTGATCACATGACTGTGCACTGATCACGTGGATGATCATACACTGATCTTGTGACAGATCATGCACTGATCACGTGGCTGATCATGCACTGATACCGTGACTGAGCATGGACTGATCACATGACTATCATGTAGTGATCACGTGACTTAATGGCGCTGATCATGTGACTGATCATGCGCTGATCATGTTTGCTATCATACACTGATCATGTGCCTCTGGAGGCAATAAACAAAGAGCTGAGTAGGCACGAATCAAACAGTCAGCAGGCAATAATCATGGAACTCAGGTGTGAGGAATCATGCTGCTCAGCTGGCAATAATCAAGCAGTTGAGCAGGCAGGAATTACGCAGCACAGCTGGCAATTGTCAAGCAGATGACAGGCAGGAATCATGCAGCTCAGCTGGCAATTGTCAAGCAGATGAGCAGACAGTAATCACGCAGCTCAGCAGGACCAGATCACGTGACTGAGCATGCACTGTTCACGTGGCTGATCATACACTGATCACGTGATGATCATGCACTGATCACTTGGATATCATGCACTGATCACGTGGCTGATCATACACTGTTCACGCGTCTGACCATGCACTGATCACGTGGCTGATCATACACTGCTCAGTTAACTGATCATGCACTGATCACGTGGCTATCATGCACTGATCACGTGGCTGAACATGCATTGTTCACGTGGCTGATCACACACCTGTCACGTGACATATCATGCACTGATCACGTGGCACTCATGCACTGATTACGTGGCTGATCATACTCTGCTCACGTTAATCATGCACATCACGTGGCTATCATGCACTGCTCACGTGGCTGTCATGGAATGATCACGTGGAGCAACCATATACTGGTAACGTGACTGATCATGCAAAGATCACGCAAATGATCATGCACTGATCACGTGACTGATCATGCACTGATCACGTGACTGATCATGCACTGACCACGTGGCTATCATGCTCTGTCACGTGGCTGATCATGCAACGATCACGTAGCTACCATGTACTGGTCACGTGACTGATCATGCACTGATCATGTAATTGATCCTGCACTGATCACGTGGCTGATCATGCACTGATCACGTGGCTGATCACACGATCACGTGACCGATCATGCACTGATCCCGTGGCTCTCGCGCACTGATCACTGGTCATGCACTGATCACGTGGCGATCATGCACCGATCACGTGACTGATCGTGCACTGTTCACGCCTATATCATGCACTGATCACATGACTGCCCGTGCACTGATCACGTGGACGATCATGCACTAATCATGTGACTGATCATGCACTGATCACGTGGCTGATCATGCACTGATACCGCGACTGAGCATGGACTGATCACATGACTATCATGCAGTGATCACGTGACTTAATGGCGCTGATCATGTGACTGATCATGCGCTGATCATGTTTGCTATCATACACTGATCATGTGCCTCTGGAGGCACAACAAAGAGCTGAGTAGGCACAATCAAACAGTCAGCAGGCAATAATCATGGAACTCAGGTGTGGAATCATGCTGCTCAGCTGGCAATAATCAAGCAGCTGAGCAGGCAGGAATCGCGCAGCTCAGCAGGCCCAGATCACGTGACTGAGCATGCACTGTTCACGTGGCTGATCATACACTGATCACGTGATGATCATGCACTGATCACGTTGATCATGCACTGATCACGTGGCTGATCATACACTGTTCACGTGTCTGCCCATGCACTGATCACGTGCTGATCATACACTGCTCACGAACTGATCATGCACTGATCACGTGGCTATCATGCACTGATCACGTGGCTGAACATGCACCGTTCACGTGGCTGATCACACACCTGTCGCGTGACATATCACGCACTGATCACGTGGCACTATGCACTGATCACGTGGCTGATCATACACTGCTCACGTAACTCATGCACATCACGGGCTATCATGCACTGCTCACGGGCTGTCATGGAATGATCACGTAGCAACCATATACTGGTCACGTGATGATCATGCAAAGATCACGTAAATGATCATGCACTGTTCACGGATGATCATGCACTGATCACGTGACTGATCATGCACTGATCACGTGGCTATCATGCTCTGCTCACGTGGTTGATCATGCAACGACCACGAGAACCATGTACTGGTCACGTGACTGATCATGCACTGATCACGTAATTGATCCTGCACTGATCACGGGCTCACCATGCACTGATCACGTGGCTGATCACACATGTATCACGTGACTGATCATGCACTGATCCCGTGGCTATCATGCACTGATCACGTGGCTGTCATGCACTGATCACGTGGATATCATGCACTGATCACGTGGCTGATCACACACGATCACATGACTGATCATGCACTGATCACGTGGCTATCATGCACTGATCACGTGGCTATCATGCACTGATCACGTGGCTTATCAGGCAATGATCACGAGCTACCTTGTACTGGTCACGTAACTGATCATGCACTGAGCACGTAATTGATCATGCACTGATCACGTGGCTGACCATGCACTGATCACGTGGCTGATCATGCACTGATCATGTGGCTACCATGCACTGATCACGTGACTGATCATACACTGATCACGCGGCTGGTCATGCACTGATCACGTGACTGATCATGCACTGATCACGTGGCTGATCATGCACTGATCACGTGGCTGATCATGCACTGATCACGCGACTGATCATGCACTGATCACGCGTCTGATCATGCACTGATCACGTGGCTATCATGCACTGATCACGTGGCTGATCATGCCATGATCACGCAGCTACCATGCACTGGTCACATGACTGATCATGCACTGAACACGTGATTGATCATGCACTGATCACGTGGCTATCATGCACTACTCACGTGACTGATCATGCAATGATCATGTAGCTACCATGTACAGGTCAGGTGACTGATCATACACCCATCAGGTGACTGATCATGCACTGATCACGTGGCTATCATGCACTGATCACTAGACTGATCATGCACTGTTCACGCCTATATCATGCACTGATCACATGATTACCCGTGCACTGATCACGTGGCTGATCATACACTAATCTTGTGACAGATCATTCACTGATCACGTGGCTGATCATGCACTGATACCGCGACTGAGCATGGACTGATCACATGACTATCATGTAGTGATCACGTGACTTAATGGCTCTGATCATGTGACTGATCATGCGCTGATCATGTTTGCTATCATACACTGACATGTGCCTCTGGAGGCAATAAACAAAGAGCTGAGTAGACACGAATCAAAGAGTCAGCAGGCAATAATCATGGAACACAGGTGTGAGGAATCATGCTGCTCAGCTGGCAATAATCAAGCAGCTGAGCAGGCAGGAATTACGCAGCACAGCTGGCAATTCTCAAGCAGATGACAGGCATGAATCGTGCAGCTCAGCTGGCAATTGTCAAGCAGATGAGCAGACAGTAATCACGCAGCCCAGCAGGCCCTGATCACGTGACTGAGCATGCACTGTTCACGTGGCTGATCATGCACTGATCACGTGACTGATCATGCACTGACCACGTGGCTATCATGCACTGATCACGTGGCTGATCATGCACTGATCACGTGCGACCATGCACTGATCACGGACTGATCATGCACTGATCACGTAACTGATCATGCACTGATCACGTGGCTCATCATGCACTGATCACGTGGCTGATCACACATGTGTCACGTGACTGATCATGCACTGATCACGCGGCTATCATGCACTGATCACGTGGCTGATCATGCACTGATCACGTGGCTATCATGCACTGATCACGTGGCTGATCGCGCACGATCACGTGACTGATCATGCACTGATCACGTGGCTATCATGCACTGATCACGTGGCTTATCATGCACTGATCACGTGACTGATCATGCATGATCACGTAGCTATCATGCACTGATCACGTGACTGATCATGCACTGATCACGACTGATCATGCACTGATCACGTGGCTGATCATGCACTGATCACGTGGCTGATCATGCACTGATCACGTGGCTGATCATGCACTGATCACGTGACTGATCATGCACTGATCACGTGACTGATCATGCACTGATCACGTGGCTATCATGCACTGATCACGTGGCTGATCATGCCATGATCACGCAGCTACCATGTACTGGTCACGTGACTGATCATGCACTGATCACGTGACTGATCATGCACTGATCACGTGGCTATCATGCACTACTCACGTGGCTGATCATGCAATGATCATGTAGCTACCATGTTCACGTGAATGATCATACACCCATCACGTGACTGATCATGCACTGATCACGTGGCTATCATGCACTGATCACGTGACTGATCATGCACTGTTCACGCCTATATCATGCACTGATCACGTGACTGATGCACTGATCACGTGGATGATCATACACATCTGTGACAGATCATGCACTGATCACGCGGCTGATCATGCACTGATACTGTGACTGAGCATGGACTGATCACGTAACTATCATGTAGTGATCACGTGACTTAATGGCACTGATCATGTGACTGATCATGCACTGATCATGTTTGCTATCATACACTGATCATGTGCCTCTGGAGGCAATAAACAAAGAGCTGAGTAGGCACGAATCAAACAGTCAGCAGGCAATAATCATGGAACTCAGCTGTGAGGAATCATGCTGCTCAGCTGGCAATACTCAAGCAGCTGAGCAGGCAGGAATTACGCAGCACAGCTGGCAATTGTCAAGCAGATGACAGGCAGGAATCGTGCAGCTCAGCTGGCAATTGTCAAGCAGATGAGCAGACAGTAATCACGCAGCTCAGCAGGCCCAGATCACGTGACTGAGCATGCACTGTTCACGTGGCTGATCATACACTGATCACGTGATGATCATGCACTGATCACTTGGATATCATGCACTGATCACGTGGCTGATCATACACTGTTCACGTGTCTGACCATGCACTGATCACGTGGCTGATCATACACTGATCACGTAACTGATCATGCACTGATCACGTGGCTATCATGCACTGATCACGTGGCTGAACATGCACTGATCACGTGGCTGATCACACACTGTCACGTGACATATCATGCACTGATCACGTGGCATCATGCACTGATCACGTGGCTGATCATACTGATCACGTAACTCATGCACACATCACGCGGCTATCATGCACTGCTCACGTGGCTGTCATGGAATGATCACGTAGCTACCATATACTGGTCACGTGACTGATCATGCACTGATCACGTGGCTATCATGACTACTCACGTGGCTGATCATGCAATGATCATGTAGCTACCATGCACTGGTCACGTGACTGATCATGCACCCATCAGGACTGATCATGCACTGATCATGGCTATCATGCACTGATCACGACTGATCATGCACTGATCACGCCTATATCATGCACTGATCACATGACTGCCCATGCACTGATCACGTGGCTGATCACACTGATCACGTGACTGATCATGCACTGATCACGTGGCTGATCATGCACTGATACGTGACTGAGCATGGACTGATCACATGACTATCATGTAGTGATCACGTGACTTAATGGCACTGATCATGTGACTGATCATGCGCTGATCATGTTTGCAATAAACAAAGAGCTGAGTAGGCACGAATCAAACAGTCAGCAGGCAATAATCATGGAACTCAGGTGTGAGGAATCATGCTGCTCAGCTGGCAATAATCAAGCAGCTGAGCAGGCAGGAATTACGCAGCACAGCTGGCAATTGTCAAGCAGATGACAGGCAGGAATCGTGCAGCTCAGCTGGCAATTGTCAAGCAGATGAGCAGACAGTAATCACGCAGCTCAGCAGGCCCTGATCACGTGACTGAGCATGCACTGTTCACGTGGCTGATCATACACTGATCACGTGATGATCATGCACTGATCACTTGGATATCATGCACTGATCACGTGGCTGATCATACACTGTTCACGTGTCTGACCATGCACTGATCACGTGGCTGATCATGCACTGCTCACGTAACTGATCATGCACTGATCACGTGGCTATCATGCACTGATCACGTGGCTGAACATGCACTGTTCACGTGGCTGATCACACCTGTCACGTGACATATCATGCACTGATCACGTGGCACTCATGCACTGATCACGTGGCTGATCATACTCGTCACGTAACTCATGCACACATCACGTGGCTATCATGCACTGCTCACGTGGCTCGTCATGGAATGATCACGTAGCAACCATATACTGGTCACGTGACTGATCATGCAAAGATCACGCAAATGATCATGCACTGTTCACGTGACTGATCATGCACTGATCACGTGACTGATCATGCACTGATCACGTGGCTATCATGCACTGCTCACGTGGCTGATCATGCACGATCACGTAGCAACCATGTACTGGTCACGCGACTGATCATGCACTGATCACGTAATTGATCCTGCACTGATCACGTGGCTCATCATGCACTGATCACGTGGCTGATCACACATGTATCACGTGACTGATCATGCACTGATCACGTGGCTCTCATGCACTGATCACGTGGCTGTCATGCACTGATCACGTGGATATCATGCACTGATCACGTGGCTGATCACACACGTATCACATGACTGATCATGCACTGATCACGTGGCTATCATGCACTGATCACGTGGCTATCATGCACTGATCACGTGGCTGATCAGGCAATGATCACGAGCTACCATGTACTGGTCACGTGACTGATCATGCACTGATCACGTAATTGATCATGCACTGATCACGTGGCTGATCATGCACCGATCACGCGGCTGATCATGCACTGATCACGTAACTGATCATGCACTGATCACGTGACTGATCATGCACTGATCACGTGGCTATCATGCACTGATCACTTGGCTGGACATACACTGATCACGCGCCTGGTCATGCACTGATCACGTGGCTGATCATGCACTGATCACGTGACTGATCATGCACTGATCACGTGTGATCATGCACTGATCACGTGGCTATCATGCACTGCTCACGTGGCTGATCATGCCATGATCGCAGCTACCATGTACTGGTCACATGACTGATCATGCACTGATCACGTGACTGATCATGCAGTGATCACGTGGCTATCATGCACTACTCACGTGGCTGATCATGCAATGATCATGTAGCTACCATGTACAGGTCACGTGAATGATCATACACCCATCAGGTGACTGATCATGCACTGATCACGTGGCTATCATGCACTGATCACGAGACTGATCATGCACTGTTCACGCCTATATCATGCACTGATCACATGACTGCCCATGCACTGATCACGTGGATGATCATACACTAATCTTGTGACAGATCATGCACTGATCACGTGGCTGATCATGCACTGATACCGTGACTGAGCATGGACTGATCACGTGACTATCATGTAGTGATCACGTGACTTAATGGCGCTGATCATGTGACTGATCATGCGCTGATCATGTTTGCTATCATACACTGATCATGTGCCTCTGGAGGCAATAAACAAAGAGCTGAGTAGGCACGAATCAAACAGTCAGCAGGCAATAATCATGGAACTCAGCTGTGAGGAATCATGCTGCTCAGCTGGCAATAATCAAGCAGCTGAGCAGGCAGGAATTACGCAGCACAGCTGGCAATTGTCAAGCAGATGACAGGCAGGAATCGTGCAGCTCAGCTGGCAATTGTCAAGCAGATGAGCAGACAGTAATCACGCAGCTCAGCAGGCCCAGATCACGTGACTGAGCATGCACTGATCACGTGGCTGATCATGCACTGATCACGTGGCTGATCATGCACTGATCACGTGGCTATCATGCACTGATCACGTGGCTGATCATGCACTGATCACGTGTTGATCATGCACTGATCACGTGGCTGATCATGCACTGATCACGTGGCTGATCATGCACTGATCACGTGACTGATCATGCACTGATCACGTGGCTGATCATGCACTGATCACGTGGCTGATCATGCACTGATCACGTGGATATCATGCACTGATCACGTGGCTGATCACACACGATCACGTGACTGATCATGCACTGATCACGTGACTATCATGCACTGATCACGTGGCTATCATGCACTGATCACGTGGCTGATCATGCAATGATCACGTAGCTACCATGTACTACGTGACTGATCATGCACTGATCACGTAACTGATCATGCACTGATCACGTGGCTGATCATGCACTGATCACGTGGCTGATCATGCACTGATCACGTGACTGATCATGCACTGATCACGTGACTGATCATGCACTGATCACGTGGCTATCATGCACTGATCACGTGGCTGATCATGCACTGATCACGGCTGATCATGCACTGATCACGTGGCTGATCATGCACTGATCACGTGACTGATCATGCACTGATCACGTGGCTGATCATGCACTGATCACGTGACTGATCATGCACTGATCACGTGACTGATCATGCACTGATCACGTGGCTATCATGCACTGATCACGTGGCTGATCATGCCATGATCACGCAGCTACCATGTACTGGTCACATGACTGATCATGCACTGATCACGTGACTGATCATGCACTGATCACGTGGCTATCATGCACTACTCACGTGGCTGATCATGCAATGATCATGTAGCTACCATGTACAGGTCACGTGAATGATCATACACCCATCAGGTGACTGATCATGCACTGATCACGTGGCTATCATGCACTGATCACGAGACTGATCATGCACTGATCACGTCTATATCATGCACTGATCACATGACTGCATGCACTGATCACGTGGATGATCATACACTAATCATGTGACAGATCATGCACTGATCACGTGGCTGATCATGCACTGATACCGTGACTGAGCATGGACTGATCACATGACTATCATGTAGTGATCACGTGACTTAATGGCGCTGATCATGTGACTGATCATGCGCTGATCATGTTTGCTATCATACACTGATCATGTGCCTCTGGAGGCAATAAACAAAGAGCTGAGTAGGCACGAATCAAACAGTCAGCAGGCAATAATCATGGAACTCAGCTGTGAGGAATCATGCTGCTCAGCTGGCAATAATCAAGCAGCTGAGCAGGCAGGAATTACGCAGCACAGCTGGCAATTGTCAAGCAGATGACAGGCAGGAATCGTGCAGCTCAGCTGGCAATTGTCAAGCAGATGAGCAGACAGTAATCACGCAGCTCAGCAGGCCCAGATCACGTGACTGAGCATGCACTGTTCACGTGGCTGATCATGCACTGATCACGTGATGATCATGCACTGATCACTTGGATATCATGCACTGATCACGTGGCTGATCATACACTGTTCACGTGTCTGACCATGCACTGATCACGTGGCTGATCATACACTGCTCACGTAACTGATCATGCACTGATCACGTGGCTATCATGCACTGATCACGTGGCTGAACATGCACTGTTCACGTGGCTGATCACACACCTGTCACGTGACATATCATGCACTGATCACGTGGCACTCATGCACTGATCACGTGGCTGATCATACTCTGCTCACGTAACTCATGCACACATCACGTGGCTATCATGCACTGCTCACGTGGCTCGTCATGGAATGATCACGAGCAACCATATACTGGTAACGTGACTGATCATGCACAGATCACGTAAATGATCATGCACTGTTCACGTGACTGATCATGCACTGATCACGTGACTGATCATGCACTGATCACGTGGCTATCATGCCTGCTCACGTGGCTGATCATGCAACGATCACGAGCAACCATGTACTGGTCACGTGACTGATCATGCACTGATCACGTAATTGATCCTGCACTGATCACGTGGCTCATCATGCACTGATCACGTGGCTGATCACACATGTATCACGTGACTGATCATGCACTGATCACGTGGCTATCATGCACTGATCACGTGGCTGTCATGCACTGATCACGTGGATATCATGCACTGATCACGTGGCTGATCACACACGTATCACGTGACTGATCATGCACTGATCACGTGGCTATCATGCACTGATCACGTGGCTGATCATGCACTGATCACGTGGCTGATCATGCACTGATCACGAGCTATCATGCACTGATCACGTGACTGATCATGCACTGATCACGAATTGATCATGCACTGATCATGGCTGATCATGCACTGATCACGTGGCTGATCATCACTGATCACGTGACTGATCATGCACTGATCACGTGACTGATCATGCACTGATCACGTGGCTATCATGCACTGATCACGTGGCTGATCATGCACTGATCACGTGCTGATCATGCACTGATCACGTGGCTGATCATGCACTGATCACGTGACTGATCATGCACTGATCACGTGGCTGATCATGCACTGATCACGTGGCTATCATGCACTGATCACGTGGCTGATCATGCATGATCACGCAGCTATCATGCACTGATCACGTGACTGATCATGCACTGATCACGTGACTGATCATGCACTGATCACGTGGCTATCATGCACTGATCACGTGGCTGATCATGCACTGATCACGGATATCATGCACTGATCACGTGGCTGATCACACACGATCACGTGACTGATCATGCACTGATCACGTGGCTATCATACACTGATCACGTGACTATCATGCACTGATCACGTGGCTGATCAGGCAATGATCACGAGCTACCATGTACTGGTCACGTGGCTGATCATGCACTGATCACGCAATTGATCATGCACTGATCACGTGGCTGATCATGCACTGATCACGTGGCTGATCATACACTGATCACGTGACTGATCATGCACTGATCACGTGACTGATCATGCACTGATCACGTGGCTATCATGCACTGATCACGTGGCTGATCATGCACCGATCACGCGGCTGATCATGCACTGATCACGTGACTGATCATGCACTGATCACGTGTCTGATCATGCACTGATCACGTGGCTATCATGCACTGCACGTGGCTGATCATGCCATGATCACGCAGCTACCATGTACTGGTCACATGACTGATCATGCACTGATCACGTGACTGATCATGCAGTGATCACGTGGCTATCATGCACTACTCACGTGGCTGATCATGCAATGATCATGTAGCTACCATGTACAGGTCACGTGAATGATCATACACCCATCAGGTGACTGATCATGCACTGATCACGTGGCTATCATGCACTGATCACGAGACTGATCATGCACTGTTCACGCCTATATCATGCACTGATCACATGACTGCCCATGCACTGATCACGTGGATGATCATACACTAATCTTGTGACAGATCATGCACTGATCACGTGGCTGATCATGCACTGATACCGTGACTGAGCATGGACTGATCACATGACTATCATGTAGTGATCACGTGACTTAATGGCGCTGATCATGTGACTGATCATGCGCTGATCATGTTTGCTATCATACACTGATCATGTGCCTCTGGAGGCAATAAACAAAGAGCTGAGTAGGCACGAATCAAACAGTCAGCAGGCAATAATCATGGAACTCAGGTGTGAGGAATCATGCTGCTCAGCTGGCAATAATCAAGCAGCTGAGCAGGCAGGAATTACGCAGCACAGCTGGCAATTGTCAAGCAGATGACAGGCAGGAATCGTGCAGCCCAGCTGGCAATTGTCAAGCAGATGAGCAGACAGTAATCACGCAGCTCAGCAGGCCCAGATCACGTGACTGAGCATGCACTGTTCACGTGGCTGATCATACACTGATCACGTGATGATCATGCACTGATCACTTGGATATCATGCACTGATCACGTGGCTGATCATACACTGTTCACGTGTCTGACCATGCACTGATCACGTGGCTGATCATGCACTGCTCACGTAACTGATCATGCACTGATCACGTGGCTATCATGCACTGATCACGTGGCTGATCACACACCTGTCACGTGACATATCATGCACTGATCACGTGGCACTCATGCACTGATCACGTGGCTGATCATACTCTGCTCACGTAACTCATGCACACATCACGTGGCTATCATGCACTGCTCACGTGGCTCGTCATGGAATGATCACGAGCAACCATATACTGGTAACGTGACTGATCATGCAAAGATCACGTAAATGATCATGCACTGTTCACGTGACTGATCATGTACTGATCACGCGACTGATCATGCACTGATCACGTGGCTATCATGCTCTGCTCACGTGGCTGATCATGCAACGATCACGTAGCAACCATGCACTGGTCACGTGACTGATCATGCACTGATCACGAATTGATCCTGCACTGATCACGTGGCTCATCATGCACTGATCACGTGGCTGATCACACATGTATCACGTGACTGATCATGCACTGATCCCGCGGCTCTCATGCACTGATCACGTGGCTGTCATGCACTGATCACGTGGATATCATGCACTGATCACGTGGCTGATCACACACGTATCACATGACTGATCATGCACTGATCACGTGGCTATCATGCACTGATCACGTGGCTATCATGCACTGATCACGTGGCTGATCAGGCAATGATCACGAGCTACCATGTACTGGTCACGTGACTGATCATGCACTGATCACGATTGATCATGCACTGATCACGTGGCTGATCATGCACTGATCACGTGGCTGATCATACACTGATCACGTACTGATCATGCACTGATCACGTGATGATCATGCACTGATCACGTGGCTATCATGCACTGATCACTGGCTGGACATACACTGATCACGTGGCTGATCATGCACTGATCACGTGACTGATCATGCACTGATCACGTGACTGATCATGCACTGATCACGTGGCTATCATGCACTGCTCACGTGGCTGATCATGCCATGATCACGCAGCTACCATGTACTGATCACATGACTGATCATGCACTGATCACGTGACTGATCATGCACTGATCACGTGGCTATCATGAACTACTCACGTGGCTGATCATGCAATGATCATGTAGCTACCATGTACAGTCACGTGAATGATCATACACCCATCAGGTGACTGATCATGCACTGATCACGTGGCTATCATGCACTGATCACGTGACTGATCATGCACTGTTCACGTATATCATGCACTGATCACATGACTGCATGCACTGATCACGGATGATCATACACTAATCTGTGACAGATCATGCACTGACACGTGGCTGATCATGCACTGATCACGTGGACTGATCACATGACTATCTGATCACGACTTAATGGCGCTGATCATGTGACTGATCATGCGCTGATCATGTTTGCTATCATACACTGATCATGTGCCTCTGGAGGCAATAAACAAAGAGCTGAGTAGGCACGAATCAAACAGTCAGCAGGCAATAATCATGGAACTCAGGTGTGAGGAATCATGCTGCTCAGCTGGCAATAATCAAGCAGCTGAGCAGGCAGGAATTACGCAGCACAGCTGGCAATTGTCGAGCAGATGACAGGCAGGAATCGTGCAGCTCAGCTGGCAATTGTCAAGCAGATGAGCAGACAGTAATCACGCAGCTCAGCAGGCCCAGATCACGTGACTGAGCATGCACTGTTCACGTGGCTGATCATACACCGATCACGTGACTGATCATGCACTGATCACGTGGCTGATCATGCACTGATCACGTGGCTGATCATGCACTGATCACGTGGCTGATCATGCACTGATCACGTGGCTGATCATGCACTGATCACGTGCTGATCATGCACTGATCACGTGGCTGATCATGCACTGATCACGTGGCTGAACATGCACTGATCACGTGCTGATCATGCACTGATCACGTGACTGATCATGCACTGATCACGTGGCTGATCATGCACTGATCACGTGGCTATCATGCACTGCTCACGCTGATCATGCATGATCACGTAGCTACATGCACTGATCACGTGACGATCATGCACTGATCACGTGGCTGATCATGCACTGATCACGTGATGATCATGCACCGATCACGTGACTATCATGCACTGATCACGTGGCTGATCATGCACTGATCACGTGTCTGATCATGCACTGATCACGTGGCTGATCATGCACTGATCACGACTGATCATGCACTGATCACGTGGCTATCATGCACTGATCACGTGGCTGATCATGCACTGATCACGTGGCTGATCACACACCTGATCACGTGACTATCATGCACTGATCACGTGGAACTCATGCACTGATCACGTGGCTGATCATGCACTGATCACGTGGCTCATGCACTGATCACGTGGCTATCATGCACTGATCACGTGGCTGATCATGCACTGATCACGTGGCAACCATATACTGGTCACGTGACTGATCATGCACTGATCACGAACTGATCATGCACTGATCACGTGACTGATCATGCACTGATCACGTGACTGATCATGCACTGATCACGTGGCTATCATGCACTGATCACGTGGCTGATCATGCAACGATCACGTAGCAACCATGTACTGGTCACGTGACTGATCATGCACTGATCACGTAACTGATCATGCACTGATCACGTGGCTCATCATGCACTGATCACGCTGATCACACATGATCACGTGACTGATCATGCACTGATCACGTGGCTCATGCACTGATCACGCTGCTCATGCACTGATCACGGATATCATGCACTGATCACGTGGCTGATCATGCACGATCACGTGACTGATCATGCACTGATCACGTGATCATGCACTGATCACGTGGCTATCATGCACTGATCACGTGGCTATCATGCACTGATCACGTGGCTGATCATGCACTGATCACGAGCTATCATGCACTGATCACGTGACTGATCATGCACTGATCACGTAATTGATCATGCACTGATCACGTGGCTGATCATGCACTGATCACGTGGCTGATCATACACCGATCACATGACTGATCATGCACTGATCACGGACTGATCATGCACTGATCACGTGGCTATCATGCACTGATCACTTGGCTGGACATGCACTGATCACGTGGCTGATCATGCACTGATCACGTGGCTGATCATGCACTGATCACGTGACTGATCATGCACTGATCACGTGTCTGATCATGCACTGATCACGTGGCTATCATGCACTGCTCACGTGGCTGATCATGCCATGATCACGCCGCTACCATGTACTGGTCACATGACTGATCATGCACTGATCACGTGACTGATCATGCACTGATCACGTGGCTATCATGCACTACTCACGTGGCTGATCATGCAATGATCATGTAGCTACCATGTACAGGTCACGTGAATGATCATACACCCATCAGGTGACTGATCATGCACTGATCACGTGGCTATCATGCACTGATCACGAGACTGATCATGCACTGATCACGTCTATATCATGCACTGATCACATGACTGCCCATGCACTGATCACGTGGATGATCATACACTAATCTTGTGACAGATCATGCACTGATCACGTGGCTGATCATGCACTGATACCGTGACTGAGCATGGACTGATCACATGACTATCATGTAGTGATCACGTGACTTAATGGCACTGATCATGTGACTGATCATGCGCTGATCATGTTTGCTATCATACACTGATCATGTGCCTCTGGAGGCAATAAACAAAGAGCTGAGTAGGCACGAATCAAACAGTCAGCAGGCAATAATCATGGAACTCAGGTGTGAGGAATCATGCTGCTCAGCTGGCAATAATCAAGCAGCTGAGCAGGCAGGAATTACGCAGCACAGCTGGCAATTGTCAAGCAGATGACAGGCAGGAATCGTGCAGCTCAGCTGGCAATTGTCAAGCAGATGAGCAGACAGTAATCACGCAGCTCAGCAGGCCCAGATCACGTGACTGAGCATGCACTGTTCACGTGGCTGATCATACACTGATCACGTGATGATCATGCACTGATCACGTGGATATCATGCACTGATCACGTGGCTGATCATACACTGTTCACGCGTCTGACCATGCACTGATCACGTGGCTGATCATGCACTGCTCACGTAACTGATCATGCACTGATCACGTGGCTATCATGCACTGATCACGTGGCACAACATGCACTGTTCACGTGGCTGATCACACACCTGTCACGTGACATATCATGCACTGATCACGTGGCACTCATGCACTGATCACGTGGCTGATCATACTCTGCTCACGAACTCATGCACACATCACGTGGCTATCATGCACTGCTCACGTGGCTCATGCAATGATCACGTAGCAACCATATACTGGTCACGTGACTGATCATGCACTGATCACGTAAATGATCATGCACTGATCACGTGACTGATCATGCACTGATCACGTGACTGATCATGCACTGATCACGTGGCTATCATGCACTGCTCACGTGGCTGATCATGCAACGATCACGAGCAACCATGTACTGGTCACGTGACTGATCATGCACTGATCACGTAATTGATCATGCACTGATCACGTGGCTCATCATGCACTGATCACGTGGCTGATCACACATGTATCACGTGACTGATCATGCACTGATCACGTGGCTATCATGCACTGATCACGTGGCTGATCATGCACTGATCACGTGGATATCATGCACTGATCACGTGGCTGATCATACACTGATCACGTGACTGATCATGCACTGATCACGTGGCTATCATGCACTGATCACGTGGCTGATCATGCACTGATCACGTGGCTGATCACACACCTGTCACGTGACATATCATGCACTGATCACGTGGACTCATGCACTGATCACGTGGCTGATCATACACTGCTCACGTAATCATGCACACATCACGTGGCTATCATGCACTGATCACGTGGCTGATCATGGAATGATCACGTAGCAACCATATACTGGTCACGTGACTGATCATGCACTGATCACGAATGATCATGCACTTCACGTGACTGATCATGCACTGATCACGTGACTGATCATGCACTGATCACGTGGCTATCATGCACTGCTCACGTGGCTGATCATGCAACGATCACGAGCAACCATGTACTGGTCACGTGACTGATCATGCACTGATCACGTAATTGATCATGCACTGATCACGTGGCTCATCATGCACTGATCACGTGGCTGATCACACACGTGACTGATCATGCACTGATCACGTGGCTCTCATGCACTGATCACGTGGCTGTCATGCACTGATCACGTGGATATCATGCACTGATCACGTGGCTGATCACACGATCACATGACTGATCATGCACTGATCACGTGGCTGATCATGCACTGATCACGTGGCTATCATGCACTGATCACGTGGCTATCATGCACTGATCACGTGGCTGATCATGCAATGATCACGAGCTACCATGTACTGGTCACGTGACTGATCATGCACTGATCACGAATTGATCATGCACTGATCATGGCTGATCATGCACTGATCACGTGGCTGATCATGCACTGATCACACTGATCATGCACTGATCACGTGACTGATCATGCACTGATCACGTGGCTATCATGCACTGATCACGTGGCTGATCATACACTGATCACGTGCCTGTCATGCACTGATCACGTGGCTGATCATGCACTGATCACGTGACTGATCATGCACTGATCTCGTGTCTGATCATGCACTGATCACGTGGCTATCATGCACTGCTCACGTGGCTGATCATGCCATGATCACGCAGCTACCATGTACTGGTCACATGACTGATCATGCACTGATCACGTGACTGATCATGCAGTGATCACGTGGCTATCATGAACTACTCACGTGGCTGATCATGCAATGATCATGTAGCTACCATGTACAGGTCACGTGAATGATCATACACCCATCAGGTGACTGATCATGCACTGATCACGTGGCTATCATGCACTGATCACGAGACTGATCATGCACTGATCACGTCTATATCATGCACTGATCACATGACTGCCCATGCACTGATCACGTGGATGATCATACACTAATCTTGTGACAGATCATGCACTGATCACGTGGCTGATCATGCACTGATACCGTGACTGAGCATGGACTGATCACATGACTATCATGTAGTGATCACGTGACTTAATGGCGCTGATCATGTGACTGATCATGCGCTGATCATGTTTGCTATCATACACTGATCATGTGCCTCTGGAGGCAATAAACAAAGAGCTGAGTAGGCACGAATCAAACAGTCAGCAGGCAATAATCATGGAACTCAGGTGTGAGGAATCATGCTGCTCAGCTGGCAATAATCAAGCAGCTGAGCAGGCAGGAATTACGCAGCACAGCTGGCAATTGTCAAGCAGATGACAGGCAGGAATCGTGCAGCTCAGCTGGCAATTGTCAAGCAGATGAGCAGACAGTAATCACGCAGCTCAGCAGGCCCAGATCACGTGACTGAGCATGCACTGTTCACGTGGCTGATCATACACTGATCACGTGATGATCATGCACTGATCACTTGGATATCATGCACTGATCACGTGGCTGATCATACACTGTTCACGTGTCTGACCATGCACTGATCACGTGGCTGATCATACACTGCTCACGTAACTGATCATGCACTGATCACGTGGCTATCATGCACTGATCACGTGGCTGAACATGCACTGTTCACGTGGCTGATCACACACCTGTCACGTGACATATCATGCACTGATCACGTGGCACTCATGCACTGATCACGTGGCTGATCATACTCTGCTCACGTAACTCATGCACACATCACGTGGCTATCATGCACTGCTCACGTGGCTCGTCATGGAATGATCACGTAGCAACCATATACTGGTCACGTGACTGATCATGCAAAGATCACGTAAATGATCATGCACTGTTCACGTGACTGATCATGTACTGATCACGTGACTGATCATGCACTGATCACGTGGCTATCATGCTCTGCTCACGTGGCTGATCATGCAACGATCACGTAGCAACCATGTACTGGTCACGTGACTGATCATGCACTGATCACGTAATTGATCCTGCACTGATCACGTGGCTCATCATGCACTGATCACGTGGCTGATCACACATGTATCACGTGACTGATCATGCACTGATCCGTGGCTCTCATGCACTGATCACGTGGCTGTCATGCACTGATCACGTGGATATCATGCACTGATCACGTGGCTGATCACACACGTATCACATGACTGATCATGCACTGATCACGTGGCTATCATGCACTGATCACGTGGCTATCATGCACTGATCACGTGGCTGATCAGGCAATGATCACGTAGCTACCATGTACTGGTCACGTGACTGATCATGCACTGATCACGTAACTGATCATGCACTGATCATGTGGCTGATCATGCACTGATCACGTGGCTGATCATACACTGATCACATACTGATCATGCACTGATCACGTGACTGATCATGCACTGATCACGTGGCTATCATGCACTGATCACTTGGCTGGACATACACTGATCACGTGGCTGATCATGCACTGATCACGTGACTGATCATGCACTGATCACGTGTCTGATCATGCACTGATCACGTGGCTATCATGCACTGCTCACGTGGCTGATCATGCCATGATCACGCAGCTACCATGTACTGGTCACATGACTGATCATGCACTGATCACGTGACTGATCATGCAGTGATCACGTGGCTATCATGAACTACTCACGTGGCTGATCATGCAATGATCATGTAGCTACCATGTACAGGTCACGTGAATGATCATACACCCATCAGGTGACTGATCATGCACTGATCACGTGGCTATCATGCACTGATCACGAGACTGATCATGCACTGATCACGTCTATATCATGCACTGATCACATGACTGCCCATGCACTGATCACGTGGATGATCATACACTAATCTTGTGACAGATCATGCACTGATCACGTGGCTGATCATGCACTGATACCGTGACTGAGCATGGACTGATCACATGACTATCATGTAGTGATCACGTGACTTAATGGCGCTGATCATGTGACTGATCATGCGCTGATCATGTTTGCTATCATACACTGATCATGTGCCTCTGGAGGCAATAAACAAAGAGCTGAGTAGGCACGAATCAAACAGTCAGCAGGCAATAATCATGGAACTCAGGTGAGGAATCATGCTGCTCAGCTGGCAATAATCAAGCAGCTGAGCAGGCAGGAATTACGCAGCACAGCTGGCAATTGTCAAGCAGATGACAGGCAGGAATCGTGCAGCTCAGCTGGCAATTGTCAAGCAGATGAGCAGACAGTAATCACGCAGCTCAGCAGGCCCAGATCACGTGACTGAGCATGCACTGTTCACGTGGCTGATCATACACTGATCACGTGATGATCATGCACTGATCACTGGATATCATGCACTGATCACGTGGCTGATCATACACTGTTCACGTGTCTGATCATGCACTGATCACGTGGCTGATCATACACTGATCACGTAACTGATCATGCACTGATCACGTGGCTATCATGCACTGATCACGTGGCTGATCATACACTGCTCACGTAACTCATGCACATCACGTGGCTATCATGCACTGCTCACGTGGCTGTCATGGAATGATCACGTAGCTACCATATACTGGTCACGTGACTGATCATGCACTGATCACGTAAATGATCATGCACTGTCACGTGACTGATCATGCACTGATCACGTGACTGATCATGCACTGATCACGTGGCTATCATGCACTGCTCACGTGGCTGATCATGCAACGATCACGTAGCAACCATGTACTGGTCACGTGACTGATCATGCACTGATCACGCGAATTGCACACTGATCACGTGGCTCATCATGCACTGATCACGTGGCTGATCACACATGTATCACGTGACTGATCATGCACTGATCACGTGGCTATCATGCACTGATCACGTGGCTGTCATGCACTGATCACGGATATCATGCACTGATCACGTGGCTGATCACACACGATCACATGACTGATCATGCACTGATCACGTGGCTATCATGCACTGATCACGTGGCATCATGCACTGATCACGTGGCTGATCATGCAATGATCACGTAGCTATCATGCACTGATCACGTGACTGATCATGCACTGATCACGCACTGATCATGCACTGATCACGTGGCTGATCATACTGATCACGTGCTGATCATGCACTGATCACGTGGCTGATCATGCACTGATCACGTGACTGATCATGCACTGATCACGTGGCTGATCATGCACTGATCACGTGGCTATCATGCACTGATCACGTGGCTGATCATGCACTGATCACGCAGCTATCATGCACTGATCACGTGACTGATCATGCACTGATCACGTGGCTGATCATGCACTGATCACGTGGCTGATCATGCACTGATCACGTGGCTATCATGCACTGATCACGTGGCTGATCACACACATATCACGTGACTGATCATGCACTGATCACGTGGCTATCATGCACTGATCACGTGGCTGATCATGCACTGATCACGTGGATATCATGCACTGATCACGTGGCTGATCACACACGATCACGTGACTGATCATGCACTGATCACGGCTATCATGCACTGATCACGTGGCTATCATGCACTGATCACGTGGCTGATCATGCACTGATCACGAGCTATCATGCACTGATCACGTGACTGATCATGCACTGATCACGTGAATTGATCATGCACTGATCACGTGGCTGATCATGCACTGATCACGTGGCTGATCATGCACTGATCACGTGACTGATCATGCACTGATCACGTGACTGATCATGCACTGATCACGTGGCTATCATGCACTGATCACGTGGCTGACATGATCACGTGCTGGTCATGCACTGATCACGTGGCTGATCATGCACTGATCACGTGGACTGATCATGCACTGATCACGTGTCTGATCATGCACTGATCACGTGGCTATCATGCACTGCTCACGTGGCTGATCATGCCATGATCACGCAGCTACCATGTACTGGTCACATGACTGATCATGCACTGATCACGTGACTGATCATGCACTGATCACGTGGCTATCATGCACTACTCACGTGGCTGATCATGCAATGATCATGTAGCTACCATGTACAGGTCACGTGAATGATCATACACCCATCAGGTGACTGATCATGCACTGATCACGTGGCTATCATGCACTGATCACGAGACTGATCATGCACTGATCACGTCTATATCATGCACTGATCACATGACTGCCCATGCACTGATCACGTGGATGATCATACACTAATCTTGTGACAGATCATGCACTGATCACGTGGCTGATCATGCACTGATACCGTGACTGAGCATGGACTGATCACATGACTATCATGTAGTGATCACGTGACTTAATGGCGCTGATCATGTGACTGATCATGCGCTGATCATGTTTGCTATCATACACTGATCATGTGCCTCTGGAGGCAATAAACAAAGAGCTGAGTAGGCACGAATCAAACAGTCAGCAGGCAATAATCATGGAACTCAGTGTGAGGAATCATGCTGCTCAGCTGGCAATAATCAAGCAGCTGAGCAGGCAGGAATTACGCAGCACAGCTGGCAATTGTCAAGCAGATGACAGGCAGGAATCGTGCAGCTCAGCTGGCAATTGTCAAGCAGATGAGCAGACAGTAATCACGCAGCTCAGCAGGCCCAGATCACGTGACTGAGCATGCACTGTTCACGTGGCTGATCATACACTGATCACGTGATGATCATGCACTGATCACTTGGATATCATGCACTGATCACGTGGCTGATCATACACTGTTCACGTGTCTGACCATGCACTGATCACGTGGCTGATCATACACTGCTCACGTAACTGATCATGCACTGATCACGTGGCTATCATGCACTGATCACGTGGCTGAACATGCACTGTTCACGTGGCTGATCACACACCTGTCACGTGACATATCATGCACTGATCACGTGGCACTCATGCACTGATCACGTGGCTGATCATACTCTGCTCACGTAACTCATGCACACATCACGTGGCTATCATGCACTGCTCACGTGGCTCGTCATGGAATGATCACGTAGCAACCATATACTGGTCACGTGACTGATCATGCACAGATCACGTAAATGATCATGCACTGTTCACGTGACTGATCATGTACTGATCACGTGACTGATCATGCACTGATCACGTGGCTATCATGCTCTGCTCACGTGGCTGATCATGCAACGATCACGTAGCAACCATGTACTGGTCACGTGACTGATCATGCACTGATCACGTAATTGATCCTGCACTGATCACGTGGCTCATCATGCACTGATCACGTGGCTGATCACACATGTATCACGTGACTGATCATGCACTGATCCCGTGGCTCTCATGCACTGATCACGTGGCTGTCATGCACTGATCACGTGGATATCATGCACTGATCACGTGGCTGATCACACACGATCACATGACTGATCATGCACTGATCACGTGGCTATCATGCACTGATCACGTGGCTATCATGCACTGATCACGTGGCTGATCATGCATGATCACGTAGCTACCATGTACTGGTCACGTGACTGATCATGCACTGATCACAATTGATCATGCACTGATCACGTGGCTGATCATGCACTGATCACGTGGCTGATCATGCACTGATCACGTAACTGATCATGCACTGATCACGTGACTGATCATGCACTGATCACGTGGCTATCATGCACTGATCACGTGGCTGATCATGCACTGATCACGTGACTGATCATGCACTGATCACGTGGCTGATCATGCACTGATCACGTGACTGATCATGCACTGATCACGTGGCTGATCATGCACTGATCACGTGACTGATCATGCACTGATCACGTGACTGATCATGCACTGATCACGTGGCTATCATGCACTGCTCACGTGGCTGATCATGCCATGATCACGCAGCTACCATGTACTGGTCACATGACTGATCATGCACTGATCACGTGACTGATCATGCACTGATCACGTGGCTATCATGAACTACTCACGTGGCTGATCATGCAATGATCATGTAGCTACCATGTACAGGTCACGTGAATGATCATACACCCATCAGGTGACTGATCATGCACTGATCACGTGGCTATCATGCACTGATCACGTGACTGATCATGCACTGATCACGTCTATATCATGCACTGATCACATGACTGCCCATGCACTGATCACGTGGATGATCATACACTAATCTTGTGACAGATCATGCACTGATCACGTGGCTGATCATGCACTGATACCGTGACTGAGCATGGACTGATCACATGACTATCATGTAGTGATCACGTGACTTAATGGCGCTGATCATGTGACTGATCATGCGCTGATCATGTTTGCTATCATACACTGATCATGTGCCTCTGGAGGCAATAAACAAAGAGCTGAGTAGGCACGAATCAAACAGTCAGCAGGCAATAATCATGGAACTCAGGTGTGAGGAATCATGCTGCTCAGCTGGCAATAATCAAGCAGCTGAGCAGGCAGGAATTACGCAGCACAGCTGGCAATTGTCAAGCAGATGACAGGCAGGAATCGTGCAGCTCAGCTGGCAATTGTCAAGCAGATGAGCAGACAGTAATCACGCAGCTCAGCAGGCCCAGATCACGTGACTGATCATGCACTGATCACGTGGCTGATCATGCACTGATCACGTGGCTGATCATGCACTGATCACGTGGCTGATCACACTGATCACGTGACTGATCATGCACTGATCACGTGGCTATCATGCACTGATCACGTGGCTGATCATGCACTGATCACGTGGCTATCATGCACTGATCACGTGGCTGATCATGCACGATCACGTGACTGATCATGCACTGATCACGTGGCTGATCATGCACTGATCACGTGGCTATCATGCACTGATCACGTGGCTGATCATGCACTGATCACGTGGCTATCATGCACTGATCACGTGACTGATCATGCACTGATCACGTAACTGATCATGCACTGATCACGTGGCTGATCATGCACTGATCACGTGGCTGATCATGCACTGATCACGTGACTGATCATGCACTGATCACGTGACTGATCATGCACTGATCACGTGGCTATCATGCACTGATCACGTGGCTGATCATGCACTGATCACGTGCTGATCATGCACTGATCACGTGGCTGATCATGCACTGATCACGTGACTGATCATGCACTGATCACGTGACTGATCATGCACTGATCACGTGGCTATCATGCACTGATCACGTGGCTGATCATGCACTGATCACGAGCTATCATGCACTGATCACGTGACTGATCATGCACTGATCACGTGACTGATCATGCACTGATCCGTGGCTATCATGCACTGATCACGTGGCTGTCATGCACTGATCACGTGGATATCATGCACTGATCACGTGGCTGATCACACACGATCACGTGACTGATCATGCACTGATCACGTGGCTATCATGCACTGATCACGTGGCTATCATGCACTGATCACGTGGCTGATCATGCACTGATCACGTAGCTACCATGTACTGATCACGTGACTGATCATGCACTGATCACGAATTGATCATGCACTGATCACGTGGCTGATCATGCACTGATCACGTGGCTGATCACACTGATCACGTGACTGATCATGCACTGATCACGTGACTGATCATGCACTGATCACGTGGCTATCATGCACTGATCACGTGGCTGATCATGCACTGATCACGTGGCTGATCATGCACTGATCACGTGGCTGATCATGCACTGATCACGTGACTGATCATGCACTGATCACGTGGCTGATCATGCACTGATCACGTGACTGATCATGCACTGATCACGTCTGATCATGCACTGATCACGTGGCTATCATGCACTGCTCACGTGGCTGATCATGCCATGATCACGCAGCTACCATGTACTGGTCACATGACTGATCATGCACTGATCACGTGACTGATCATGCAGTGATCACGTGGCTATCATGAACTACTCACGTGGCTGATCATGCAATGATCATGTAGCTACCATGTACAGGTCACGTGAATGATCATACACCCATCAGGTGACTGATCATGCACTGATCACGTGGCTATCATGCACTGATCACGAGACTGATCATGCACTGATCACGTCTATATCATGCACTGATCACATGACTGCCCATGCACTGATCACGGATGATCATACACTAATCTTGTGACAGATCATGCACTGATCACGTGGCTGATCATGCACTGATACCGTGACTGAGCATGGACTGATCACATGACTATCATGTAGTGATCACGTGACTTAATGGCGCTGATCATGTGACTGATCATGCGCTGATCATGTTTGCTATCATACACTGATCATGTGCCTCTGGAGGCAATAAACAAAGAGCTGAGTAGGCACGAATCAAACAGTCAGCAGGCAATAATCATGGAACTCAGGTGTGAGGAATCATGCTGCTCAGCTGGCAATAATCAAGCAGCTGAGCAGGCAGGAATTACGCAGCACAGCTGGCAATTGTCAAGCAGATGACAGGCAGGAATCGTGCAGCTCAGCTGGCAATTGTCAAGCAGATGAGCAGACAGTAATCACGCAGCTCAGCAGGCCCTGATCACGTGACTGATCATGCACTGATCACGTGGCTGATCATGCACTGATCACGTGGCTGATCATGCACTGATCACGTGGCTGATCACACTGATCACGTGACTGATCATGCACTGATCACGTGGCTATCATGCACTGATCACGTGGCTGATCATGCACTGATCACGTGGCTATCATGCACTGATCACGTGGCTGATCATGCACTGATCACGTGACTGATCATGCACTGATCACGTGGCTGATCATGCACTGATCACGTGGCTATCATGCACTGATCACGTGGCTGATCATGCACTGATCACGTGGCTATCATGCACTGATCACGTGACTGATCATGCACTGATCACGTAATTGATCATGCACTGATCACGTGGCTGATCATGCACTGATCACGTGGCTGATCATGCACTGATCACGTGACTGATCATGCACTGATCACGTGACTGATCATGCACTGATCACGTGGCTATCATGCACTGATCACGTGGCTGATCATGCACTGATCACGTGACTGATCATGCACTGATCACGTGGCTGATCATGCACTGATCACGTGACTGATCATGCACTGATCACGTGACTGATCATGCACTGATCACGTGGCTATCATGCACTGATCACGTGGCTGATCATGCACTGATCACGTGGCTATCATGCACTGATCACGTGACTGATCATGCACTGATCACGTGACTGATCATGCACTGATCACGTGGCTATCATGCACTGATCACGTGGCTGTCATGCACTGATCACGTGGATATCATGCACTGATCACGTGGCTGATCACACACGATCACATGACTGATCATGCACTGATCACGTGGCTATCATGCACTGATCACGTGGCTATCATGCACTGATCACGTGGCTGATCATGCAATGATCACGTAGCTACCATGCACTGGTCACGTGACTGATCATGCACTGATCACGTAATTGATCATGCACTGATCACGTGGCTGATCATGCACTGATCACGTGGCTGATCATACACTGATCACGTGACTGATCATGCACTGATCACGTGACTGATCATGCACTGATCACGTGGCTATCATGCACTGATCACGTGGCTGATCATGCACTGATCACGTGCTGATCATGCACTGATCACGTGACTGATCATGCACTGATCACGTGACTGATCATGCACTGATCACGTGGCTATCATGCACTGCTCACGTGGCTGATCATGCCATGATCACGCAGCTACCATGTACTGGTCACATGACTGATCATGCACTGATCACGTGACTGATCATGCAGTGATCACGTGGCTATCATGCACTACTCACGTGGCTGATCATGCAATGATCATGTAGCTACCATGTACAGGTCACGTGAATGATCATACACCCATCAGGTGACTGATCATGCACTGATCACGTGGCTATCATGCACTGATCACGAGACTGATCATGCACTGATCACGTCTATATCATGCACTGATCACATGACTGCCCATGCACTGATCACGTGGATGATCATACACTAATCTTGTGACAGATCATGCACTGATCACGTGGCTGATCATGCACTGATACCGTGACTGAGCATGGACTGATCACATGACTATCATGTAGTGATCACGTGACTTAATGGCGCTGATCATGTGACTGATCATGCGCTGATCATGTTTGCTATCATACACTGATCATGTGCCTCTGGAGGCAATAAACAAAGAGCTGAGTAGGCACGAATCAAACAGTCAGCAGGCAATAATCATGGAACTCAGCTGTGAGGAATCATGCTGCTCAGCTGGCAATAATCAAGCAGCTGAGCAGGCAGGAATTACGCAGCACAGCTGGCAATTGTCAAGCAGATGACAGGCAGGAATCGTGCAGCTCAGCTGGCAATTGTCAAGCAGATGAGCAGACAGTAATCACGCAGCTCAGCAGGCCCAGATCACGTGACTGAGCATGCACTGTTCACGTGGCTGATCATACACTGATCACGTGATGATCATGCACTGATCACTTGGATATCATGCACTGATCACGTGGCTGATCATACACTGTTCACGTGTCTGACCATGCACTGATCACGTGGCTGATCATACACTGCTCACGTAACTGATCATGCACTGATCACGTGGCTATCATGCACTGATCACGTGGCTGAACATGCACTGTTCACGTGGCTGATCACACACCTGTCACGTGACATATCATGCACTGATCACGTGGCACTCATGCACTGATCACGTGGCTGATCATACTCTGCTCACGTAACTCATGCACACATCACGTGGCTATCATGCACTGCTCACGGGTCATGGAATGATCACGTAGCAACCATATACTGGTCACGTGACTGATCATGCAAAGATCACGTAAATGATCATGCACTGTTCACGTGACTGATCATGTACTGATCACGTGACTGATCATGCACTGATCACGTGGCTATCATGCTCTGCTCACGTGGCTGATCATGCAACGATCACGTAGCAACCATGTACTGGTCACGTGACTGATCATGCACTGATCACGTAATTGATCCTGCACTGATCACGTGGCTCATCATGCACTGATCACGTGGCTGATCACACATGTATCACGTGACTGATCATGCACTGATCACGTGGCTATCATGCACTGATCACGTGGCTGTCATGCACTGATCACGTGGATATCATGCACTGATCACGTGGCTGATCACACACGTATCACATGACTGATCATGCACTGATCACGTGGCTATCATGCACTGATCACGTGGCTATCATGCACTGATCACGTGGCTGATCATGCAATGATCACGTAGCTACCATGTACTGTCACGTGACTGATCATGCACTGATCACGTAATTGATCATGCACTGATCACGTGGCTGATCATGCACTGATCACGTGGCTGATCATACACTGATCACATGACTGATCATGCACTGATCACGTGACTGATCATGCACTGATCACGTGGCTATCATGCACTGATCACGTGGCTGATCATGCACTGATCACGTGCCTGATCATGCACTGATCACGTGGCTGATCATGCACTGATCACGTGACTGATCATGCACTGATCACGTGGCTGATCATGCACTGATCACGTGACTGATCATGCACTGATCACGTGTCTGATCATGCACTGATCACGTGGCTATCATGCACTGCTCACGTGGCTGATCATGCCATGATCACGCAGCTACCATGTACTGGTCACATGACTGATCATGCACTGATCACGTGACTGATCATGCACTGATCACGTGGCTATCATGCACTACTCACGTGGCTGATCATGCAATGATCATGTAGCTACCATGTACAGGTCACGTGAATGATCATACACCCATCAGGTGACTGATCATGCACTGATCACGTGGCTATCATGCACTGATCACGAGACTGATCATGCACTGATCACGTCTATATCATGCACTGATCACATGACTGCCCATGCACTGATCACGTGGATGATCATACACTGATCTTGTGACAGATCATGCACTGATCACGTGGCTGATCATGCACTGATACCGTGACTGAGCATGGACTGATCACATGACTATCATGTAGTGATCACGTGACTTAATGGCACTGATCATGTGACTGATCATGCGCTGATCATGTTTGCTATCATACACTGATCATGTGCCTCTGGAGGCAATAAACAAAGAGCTGAGTAGGCACGAATCAAACAGTCAGCAGGCAATAATCATGGAACTCAGGTGTGAGGAATCATGCTGCTCAGCTGGCAATAATCAAGCAGCTGAGCAGGCAGGAATTACGCAGCACAGCTGGCAATTGTCAAGCAGATGACAGGCAGGAATCGTGCAGCTCAGCTGGCAATTGTCAAGCAGATGAGCAGACAGTAATCACGCAGCTCAGCAGGCCCTGATCACGTGACTGATCATGCACTGATCACGTGGCTGATCATGCACTGATCACGTGGCTGATCATGCACTGATCACGTGGCTGATCACACTGATCACGTGACTGATCATGCACTGATCACGTGGCTATCATGCACTGATCACGTGGCTGATCATGCACTGATCACGTGGCTATCATGCACTGATCACGTGGCTGATCACACACTGATCACGTGACTGATCATGCACTGATCACGTGGCTATCATGCACTGATCACGTGGCTATCATGCACTGATCACGTGGCTGATCATGCACTGATCACGTAGCTATCATGCACTGATCACGTGACTGATCATGCACTGATCACGTGACTGATCATGCACTGATCACGTGGCTGATCATGCACTGATCACGTGGCTGATCATGCACTGATCACGTGACTGATCATGCACTGATCACGTGACTGATCATGCACTGATCACGTGGCTATCATGCACTGATCACGTGGCTGATCATGCACTGATCACGTGACTGATCATGCACTGATCACGTGGCTGATCATGCACTGATCACGTGACTGATCATGCACTGATCACGTGACTGATCATGCACTGATCACGTGGCTATCATGCACTGATCACGTGGCTGATCATGCACTGATCACGTGGCTATCATGCACTGATCACGTGACTGATCATGCACTGATCACGTGACTGATCATGCACTGATCACGTGGCTATCATGCACTGATCACGTGGCTGTCATGCACTGATCACGTGGATATCATGCACTGATCACGTGGCTGATCACACACGATCACATGACTGATCATGCACTGATCACGTGGCTATCATGCACTGATCACGTGGCTATCATGCACTGATCACGTGGCTGATCATGCAATGATCACGAGCTACCATGCACTGGTCACGTGACTGATCATGCACTGATCACGTAATTGATCATGCACTGATCACGTGGCTGATCATGCACTGATCACGTGGCTGATCATACACTGATCACGTGACTGATCATGCACTGATCACGTGACTGATCATGCACTGATCACGTGGCTATCATGCACTGATCACTGGCTGATCATGCACTGATCACGTGGCTGATCATGCACTGATCACGTGACTGATCATGCACTGATCACGTGGTCTGATCATGCACTGATCACGTGGCTATCATGCACTGCTCACGTGGCTGATCATGCCATGATCACGCAGCTACCATGTACTGGTCACATGACTGATCATGCACTGATCACGTGACTGATCATGCACTGATCACGTGGCTATCATGCACTACTCACGTGGCTGATCATGCAATGATCATGTAGCTACCATGTACAGGTCACGTGAATGATCATACACCCATCAGGTGACTGATCATGCACTGATCACGTGGCTATCATGCACTGATCACGAGACTGATCATGCACTGATCACGTCTATATCATGCACTGATCACATGACTGCCCATGCACTGATCACGTGGATGATCATACACTAATCTTGTGACAGATCATGCACTGATCACGTGGCTGATCATGCACTGATACCGTGACTGAGCATGGACTGATCACATGACTATCATGTAGTGATCACGTGACTTAATGGCGCTGATCATGTGACTGATCATGCGCTGATCATGTTTGCTATCATACACTGATCATGTGCCTCTGGAGGCAATAAACAAAGAGCTGAGTAGGCACGAATCAAACAGTCAGCAGGCAATAATCATGGAACTCAGCTGTGAGGAATCATGCTGCTCAGCTGGCAATAATCAAGCAGCTGAGCAGGCAGGAATTACGCAGCACAGCTGGCAATTGTCAAGCAGATGACAGGCAGGAATCGTGCAGCTCAGCTGGCAATTGTCAAGCAGATGAGCAGACAGTAATCACGCAGCTCAGCAGGCCCAGATCACGTGACTGAGCATGCACTGTTCACGTGGCTGATCATACACTGATCACGTGATGATCATGCACTGATCACTTGGATATCATGCACTGATCACGTGGCTGATCATACACTGTTCACGTGTCTGACCATGCACTGATCACGTGGCTGATCATACACTGCTCACGTAACTGATCATGCACTGATCACGTGGCTATCATGCACTGATCACGTGGCTGAACATGCACTGTTCACGTGGCTGATCACACACCTGTCACGTGACATATCATGCACTGATCACGTGGCACTCATGCACTGATCACGTGGCTGATCATACTCTGCTCACGAACTCATGCACACATCACGTGGCTATCATGCACTGCTCACGTGGCTCGTCATGGAATGATCACGAGCAACCATATACTGGTCACGTGACTGATCATGCAAAGATCACGTAAATGATCATGCACTGTTCACGTGACTGATCATGTACTGATCACGTGACTGATCATGCACTGATCACGTGGCTATCATGCTCTGCTCACGTGGCTGATCATGCAACGATCACGTAGCAACCATGTACTGGTCACGTGACTGATCATGCACTGATCACGTAATTGATCCTGCACTGATCACGTGGCTCATCATGCACTGATCACGTGGCTGATCACACATGTATCACGTGACTGATCATGCACTGATCCGTGGCTCTCATGCACTGATCACGTGGCTGTCATGCACTGATCACGTGGATATCATGCACTGATCACGTGGCTGATCACACACGTATCACATGACTGATCATGCACTGATCACGTGGCTATCATGCACTGATCACGTGGCTGATCATGCAATGATCACGAGCTACCATGTACTGGTCACGTGACTGATCATGCACTGATCACGTAATTGATCATGCACTGATCACGTGGCTGATCATGCACTGATCACGTGGCTGATCATGCACTGATCACATAACTGATCATGCACTGATCACGTGACTGATCATGCACTGATCACGTGGCTATCATGCACTGATCACTTGGCTGATCATGCACTGATCACGTGCCTGATCATGCACTGATCACGTGGCTGATCATGCACTGATCACGTGACTGATCATGCACTGATCACGTGTCTGATCATGCACTGATCACGTGGCTATCATGCACTGCTCACGTGGCTGATCATGCCATGATCACGCAGCTACCATGTACTGGTCACATGACTGATCATGCACTGATCACGTGACTGATCATGCACTGATCACGTGGCTATCATGAACTACTCACGTGGCTGATCATGCAATGATCATGTAGCTACCATGTACAGGTCACGTGAATGATCATACACCCATCAGGTGACTGATCATGCACTGATCACGTGGCTATCATGCACTGATCACGAGACTGATCATGCACTGATCACGCCTATATCATGCACTGATCACATGACTGCCCATGCACTGATCACGTGGATGATCATACACTAATCTTGTGACAGATCATGCACTGATCACGTGGCTGATCATGCACTGATACCGTGACTGAGCATGGACTGATCACATGACTATCATGTAGTGATCACGTGACTTAATGGCGCTGATCATGTGACTGATCATGCGCTGATCATGTTTGCTATCATACACTGATCATGTGCCTCTGGAGGCAATAAACAAAGAGCTGAGTAGGCACGAATCAAACAGTCAGCAGGCAATAATCATGGAACTCAGCTGTGAGGAATCATGCTGCTCAGCTGGCAATAATCAAGCAGCTGAGCAGGCAGGAATTACGCAGCACAGCTGGCAATTGTCAAGCAGATGACAGGCAGGAATCGTGCAGCTCAGCTGGCAATTGTCAAGCAGATGAGCAGACAGTAATCACGCAGCTCAGCAGGCCCAGATCACGTGACTGAGCATGCACTGTTCACGTGGCTGATCATACACTGATCACGTGATGATCATGCACTGATCACTTGGATATCATGCACTGATCACGTGGCTGATCATACACTGTTCACGTGTCTGACCATGCACTGATCACGTGGCTGATCATACACTGCTCACGTAACTGATCATGCACTGATCACGTGGCTATCATGCACTGATCACGTGGCTGAACATGCACTGTTCACGTGGCTGATCACACACCTGTCACGTGACATATCATGCACTGATCACGTGGCACTCATGCACTGATCACGTGGCTGATCATACTCTGCTCACGTAACTCATGCACACATCACGTGGCTATCATGCACTGCTCACGTGGCTCGTCATGGAATGATCACGTAGCAACCATATACTGGTAACGTGACTGATCATGCACTGATCACGAATGATCATGCACTGTTCACGTGACTGATCATGTACTGATCACGTGACTGATCATGCACTGATCACGTGGCTATCATGCTCTGCTCACGTGGCTGATCATGCAACGATCACGTAGCAACCATGTACTGGTCACGTGACTGATCATGCACTGATCACGAATTGATCCTGCACTGATCACGTGGCTCATCATGCACTGATCACGTGGCTGATCACACATGTATCACGTGACTGATCATGCACTGATCACGTGGCTCTCATGCACTGATCACGTGGCTGTCATGCACTGATCACGTGGATATCATGCACTGATCACGTGGCTGATCACACACGATCACATGACTGATCATGCACTGATCACGTGGCTATCATGCACTGATCACGTGGCTATCATGCACTGATCACGTGGCTGATCATGCAATGATCACGAGCTACCATGTACTGGTCACGTGACTGATCATGCACTGATCACGTAATTGATCATGCACTGATCACGTGGCTGATCATGCACTGATCACGTGGCTGATCATACACTGATCACGTAACTGATCATGCACTGATCACGTGACTGATCATGCACTGATCACGTGGCTATCATGCACTGATCACGTGGCTGATCATGCACTGATCACGCTGATCATGCACTGATCACGTGGCTGATCATGCACTGATCACGTGACTGATCATGCACTGATCACGTGGCTGATCATGCACTGATCACGTGACTGATCATGCACTGATCACGTGGCTGATCATGCACTGATCACGTGGCTATCATGCACTGCTCACGTGGCTGATCATGCCATGATCACGCAGCTACCATGTACTGGTCACATGACTGATCATGCACTGATCACGTGACTGATCATGCACTGATCACGTGGCTATCATGCACTACTCACGTGGCTGATCATGCAATGATCATGTAGCTACCATGTACAGGTCACGTGAATGATCATACACCCATCAGGTGACTGATCATGCACTGATCACGTGGCTATCATGCACTGATCACGAGACTGATCATGCACTGATCACGTCTATATCATGCACTGATCACATGACTGCCCATGCACTGATCACGTGGATGATCATACACTAATCTTGTGACAGATCATGCACTGATCACGTGGCTGATCATGCACTGATACCGTGACTGAGCATGGACTGATCACATGACTATCATGTAGTGATCACGTGACTTAATGGCGCTGATCATGTGACTGATCATGCGCTGATCATGTTTGCTATCATACACTGATCATGTGCCTCTGGAGGCAATAAACAAAGAGCTGAGTAGGCACGAATCAAACAGTCAGCAGGCAATAATCATGGAACTCAGGTGTGAGGAATCATGCTGCTCAGCTGGCAATAATCAAGCAGCTGAGCAGGCAGGAATTACGCAGCACAGCTGGCAATTGTCAAGCAGATGACAGGCAGGAATCGTGCAGCTCAGCTGGCAATTGTCAAGCAGATGAGCAGACAGTAATCACGCAGCTCAGCAGGCCCAGATCACGTGACTGAGCATGCACTGTTCACGTGGCTGATCATACACTGATCACGTGATGATCATGCACTGATCACTTGGATATCATGCACTGATCACGTGGCTGATCATACACTGTTCACGTGTCTGACCATGCACTGATCACGTGGCTGATCATACACTGCTCACGTAACTGATCATGCACTGATCACGTGGCTATCATGCACTGATCACGTGGCTGAACATGCACTGTTCACGTGGCTGATCACACACCTGTCACGTGACATATCATGCACTGATCACGTGGCACTCATGCACTGATCACGTGGCTGATCATACTCTGCTCACGTAACTCATGCACACATCACGTGGCTATCATGCACTGCTCACGTGGCTCATGGAATGATCACGAGCAACCATATACTGGTCACGTGACTGATCATGCACTGATCACGTAAATGATCATGCACTGTTCACGTGACTGATCATGTACTGATCACGTGACTGATCATGCACTGATCACGTGGCTATCATGCTCTGCTCACGTGGCTGATCATGCAACGATCACGTAGCAACCATGTACTGGTCACGTGACTGATCATGCACTGATCACGTAATTGATCATGCACTGATCACGTGGCTCATCATGCACTGATCACGTGGCTGATCACACATGTATCACGTGACTGATCATGCACTGATCACGTGGCTCTCATGCACTGATCACGTGGCTGTCATGCACTGATCACGTGGATATCATGCACTGATCACGTGGCTGATCACACACGATCACATGACTGATCATGCACTGATCACGTGGCTATCATGCACTGATCACGTGGCTGATCATGCAATGATCACGAGCTACCATGTACTGGTCACGTGACTGATCATGCACTGATCACGTAATTGATCATGCACTGATCACGTGGCTGATCATGCACTGATCACGTGGCTGATCATACACTGATCACGTAACTGATCATGCACTGATCACGTGACTGATCATGCACTGATCACGTGGCTATCATGCACTGATCACTTGGCTGACATACACTGATCACGTGCCTGATCATGCACTGATCACGTGGCTGATCATGCACTGATCACGTGACTGATCATGCACTGATCACGTGTCTGATCATGCACTGATCACGTGGCTATCATGCACTGCTCACGTGGCTGATCATGCCATGATCACGCAGCTACCATGTACTGGTCACATGACTGATCATGCACTGATCACGTGACTGATCATGCAGTGATCACGTGGCTATCATGAACTACTCACGTGGCTGATCATGCAATGATCATGTAGCTACCATGTACAGGTCACGTGAATGATCATACACCCATCAGGTGACTGATCATGCACTGATCACGTGGCTATCATGCACTGATCACGAGACTGATCATGCACTGATCACGTATATCATGCACTGATCACATGACTGCCCATGCACTGATCACGTGGATGATCATACACTAATCTTGTGACAGATCATGCACTGATCACGTGGCTGATCATGCACTGATACCGTGACTGAGCATGGACTGATCACATGACTATCATGTAGTGATCACGTGACTTAATGGCACTGATCATGTGACTGATCATGCGCTGATCATGTTTGCTATCATACACTGATCATGTGCCTCTGGAGGCAATAAACAAAGAGCTGAGTAGGCACGAATCAAACAGTCAGCAGGCAATAATCATGGAACTCAGCTGTGAGGAATCATGCTGCTCAGCTGGCAATAATCAAGCAGCTGAGCAGGCAGGAATTACGCAGCACAGCTGGCAATTGTCAAGCAGATGACAGGCAGGAATCGTGCAGCTCAGCTGGCAATTGTCAAGCAGATGAGCAGACAGTAATCACGCAGCTCAGCAGGCCCAGATCACGTGACTGAGCATGCACTGTTCACGTGGCTGATCATACACTGATCACGTGATGATCATGCACTGATCACTTGGATATCATGCACTGATCACGTGGCTGATCATACACTGTTCACGTGTCTGACCATGCACTGATCACGTGGCTGATCATACACTGCTCACGTAACTGATCATGCACTGATCACGTGGCTATCATGCACTGATCACGTGGCTGAACATGCACTGTTCACGTGGCTGATCACACACCTGTCACGTGACATATCATGCACTGATCACGTGGCACTCATGCACTGATCACGTGGCTGATCATACTCTGCTCACGTAACTCATGCACACATCACGTGGCTATCATGCACTGCTCACGTGGCTCATGGAATGATCACGTAGCAACCATATACTGGTCACGTGACTGATCATGCAAAGATCACGAATGATCATGCACTGTTCACGTGACTGATCATGTACTGATCACGTGACTGATCATGCACTGATCACGTGGCTATCATGCTCTGCTCACGTGGCTGATCATGCAACGATCACGTAGCAACCATGTACTGGTCACGTGACTGATCATGCACTGATCACGTAATTGATCCTGCACTGATCACGTGGCTCATCATGCACTGATCACGTGGCTGATCACACATGTATCACGTGACTGATCATGCACTGATCACGTGGCTCATGCACTGATCACGTGGCTGTCATGCACTGATCACGTGGATATCATGCACTGATCACGTGGCTGATCACACACGTATCACATGACTGATCATGCACTGATCACGTGGCTATCATGCACTGATCACGTGGCTATCATGCACTGATCACGTGGCTGATCATGCAATGATCACGTAGCTACCATGTACTGGTCACGTGACTGATCATGCACTGATCACGAATTGATCATGCACTGATCACGTGGCTGATCATGCACTGATCACGTGGCTGATCATGCACTGATCACATGACTGATCATGCACTGATCACGTGACTGATCATGCACTGATCACGTGGCTATCATGCACTGATCACGTGGCTGATCATGCACTGATCACGTGCTGATCATGCACTGATCACGTGGCTGATCATGCACTGATCACGTGACTGATCATGCACTGATCACGTCTGATCATGCACTGATCACGTGACTGATCATGCACTGATCACGTGTCTGATCATGCACTGATCACGTGGCTATCATGCACTGATCACGTGGCTGATCATGCCATGATCACGCAGCTACCATGTACTGGTCACATGACTGATCATGCACTGATCACGTGACTGATCATGCAGTGATCACGTGGCTATCATGCAACTACTCACGTGGCTGATCATGCAATGATCATGTAGCTACCATGTACAGGTCACGTGAATGATCATACACCCATCAGGTGACTGATCATGCACTGATCACGTGGCTATCATGCACTGATCACGAGACTGATCATGCACTGTTCACGTCTATATCATGCACAGATCACGTGGCACTCATGCACTGATCACGTGGATGATCATACACTAATCTTGTGACAGATCATGCACTGATCACGTGGCTGATCATGCACTGATACCGTGACTGAGCATGGACTGATCACATGACTATCATGTAGTGATCACGTGACTTAATGGCGCTGATCATGTGACTGATCATGCGCTGATCATGTTTGCTATCATACACTGATCATGTGCCTCTGGAGGCAATAAACAAAGAGCTGAGTAGGCACGAATCAAACAGTCAGCAGGCAATAATCATGGAACTCAGGTGTGAGGAATCATGCTGCTCAGCTGGCAATAATCAAGCAGCTGAGCAGGCAGGAATTACGCAGCACAGCTGGCAATTGTCAAGCAGATGACAGGCAGGAATCGTGCAGCTCAGCTGGCAATTGTCAAGCAGATGAGCAGACAGTAATCACGCAGCTCAGCAGGCCCAGATCACGTGACTGAGCATGCACTGTTCACGTGGCTGATCATACACTGATCACGTGATGATCATGCACTGATCACTTGGATATCATGCACTGATCACGTGGCTGATCATACACTGTTCACGTGTCTGACCATGCACTGATCACGTGGCTGATCATACACTGCTCACGTAACTGATCATGCACTGATCACGTGGCTATCATGCACTGATCACGTGGCTGAACATGCACTGTTCACGTGGCTGATCACACACCTGTCACGTGACATATCATGCACTGATCACGTGGCACTCATGCACTGATCACGTGGCTGATCATACTCTGCTCACGTAACTCATGCACACATCACGTGGCTATCATGCACTGCTCACGTGGCTCGTCATGGAATGATCACGTAGCAACCATATACTGGTCACGTGACTGATCATGCACAGATCACGTAAATGATCATGCACTGTTCACGTGACTGATCATGTACTGATCACGTGACTGATCATGCACTGATCACGTGGCTATCATGCACTGCTCACGTGGCTGATCATGCAACGATCACGTAGCAACCATGTACTGGTCACGTGACTGATCATGCACTGATCACGTAATTGATCATGCACTGATCACGTGGCTCATCATGCACTGATCACGTGGCTGATCACACATGATCACGTGACTGATCATGCACTGATCACGTGGCTATCATGCACTGATCACGTGGCTGATCATGCACTGATCACGTGGATATCATGCACTGATCACGTGGCTATCATGCACTGATCACGTGGCTGATCATGCACTGATCACGTGGCTATCATGCACTGATCACGTGACTGATCATGCACTGATCACGTGACTGATCATGCACTGATCACGTGGCTGATCATGCACTGATCACGTGGCTGATCATGCACTGATCACGTGACTGATCATGCACTGATCACGTGACTGATCATGCACTGATCACGTGGCTATCATGCACTGATCACGTGGCTGATCATACACTGATCACGTGACTGATCATGCACTGATCACGTGGCTGATCATGCACTGATCACGTGACTGATCATGCACTGATCACGTGGCTGATCATGCACTGATCACGTGGCTATCATGCACTGATCACGTGGCTGATCATGCATGATCATGCAGCTATCATGCACTGATCACATGACTGATCATGCACTGATCACGTGACTGATCATGCACTGATCACGTGGCTATCATGCACTGATCACGTGGCTGCACTGATCACGTGGATATCATGCACTGATCACGTGGCTGATCACACACGATCACATGACTGATCATGCACTGATCACGTGGCTATCATGCACTGATCACGTGGCTATCATGCACTGATCACGTGGCTGATCATGCAATGATCACGAGCTACATGCACTGATCACGTGACTGATCATGCACTGATCACGAATTGATCATGCACTGATCACGTGGCTGATCATGCACTGATCACGTGGCTGATCATGCACTGATCACGTGACTGATCATGCACTGATCACGTGACTGATCATGCACTGATCACGTGGCTATCATGCACTGATCACGTGGCTGATCATACACTGATCACGTGGCTGATCATGCACTGATCACGTGACTGATCATGCACTGATCACGTGACTGATCATGCACTGATCACGTGGCTATCATGCACTGCTCACGTGGCTGATCATGCATGATCACGCAGCTACCATGTACTGGTCACATGACTGATCATGCACTGATCACGTGACTGATCATGCAGTGATCACGTGGCTATCATGCACTACTCACGTGGCTGATCATGCAATGATCATGTAGCTACCATGTACAGGTCACGTGAATGATCATACACCCATCAGGTGACTGATCATGCACTGATCACGTGGCTATCATGCACTGATCACGAGACTGATCATGCACTGATCACGTCTATATCATGCACTGATCACATGACTGCCCATGCACTGATCACGTGGATGATCATACACTAATCATGTGACAGATCATGCACTGATCACGTGGCTGATCATGCACTGATACCGTGACTGAGCATGGACTGATCACATGACTATCATGTAGTGATCACGTGACTTAATGGCGCTGATCATGTGACTGATCATGCGCTGATCATGTTTGCTATCATACACTGATCATGTGCCTCTGGAGGCAATAAACAAAGAGCTGAGTAGGCACGAATCAAACAGTCAGCAGGCAATAATCATGGAACTCAGCTGTGAGGAATCATGCTGCTCAGCTGGCAATAATCAAGCAGCTGAGCAGGCAGGAATTACGCAGCACAGCTGGCAATTGTCAAGCAGATGACAGGCAGGAATCGTGCAGCTCAGCTGGCAATTGTCAAGCAGATGAGCAGACAGTAATCACGCAGCTCAGCAGGCCCAGATCACGTGACTGAGCATGCACTGTTCACGTGGCTGATCATACACTGATCACGTGATGATCATGCACTGATCACTTGGATATCATGCACTGATCACGTGGCTGATCATACACTGTTCACGTGTCTGACCATGCACTGATCACGTGGCTGATCATACACTGCTCACGTAACTGATCATGCACTGATCACGTGGCTATCATGCACTGATCACGTGGCTGAACATGCACTGTTCACGTGGCTGATCACACACCTGTCACGTGACATATCATGCACTGATCACGTGGCACTCATGCACTGATCACGTGGCTGATCATACTCTGCTCACGTAACTCATGCACACATCACGTGGCTATCATGCACTGCTCACGTGGCTGTCATGGAATGATCACGTAGCAACCATATACTGGTCACGTGACTGATCATGCAAAGATCACGTAAATGATCATGCACTGTTCACGTGACTGATCATGTACTGATCACGTGACTGATCATGCACTGATCACGTGGCTATCATGCTCTGCTCACGTGGCTGATCATGCAACGATCACGTAGCAACCATGTACTGGTCACGTGACTGATCATGCACTGATCACGTAATTGATCCTGCACTGATCACGTGGCTCATCATGCACTGATCACGTGGCTGATCACACATGTATCACGTGACTGATCATGCACTGATCACGTGGCTCTCATGCACTGATCACGTGGCTGTCATGCACTGATCACGTGGATATCATGCACTGATCACGTGGCTGATCACACACGTATCACATGACTGATCATGCACTGATCACGTGGCTATCATGCACTGATCACGTGGCTATCATGCACTGATCACGTGGCTGATCAGGCAATGATCACGTAGCTACCATGTACTGGTCACGTGACTGATCATGCACTGATCACGAATTGATCATGCACTGATCATGTGGCTGATCATGCACTGATCACGTGGCTGATCACACTGATCACAACTGATCATGCACTGATCACGTGACTGATCATGCACTGATCACGTGGCTATCATGCACTGATCACGTGGCTGATCATACACTGATCACGTGCTGATCATGCACTGATCACGTGGCTGATCATGCACTGATCACGTGACTGATCATGCACTGATCACGTGGCTGATCATGCACTGATCACGTGACTGATCATGCACTGATCACGTGACTGATCATGCACTGATCACGTGGCTATCATGCACTGCTCACGTGGCTGATCATGCCATGATCACGCAGCTACCATGTACTGGTCACATGACTGATCATGCACTGATCACGTGACTGATCATGCAGTGATCACGTGGCTATCATGAACTACTCACGTGGCTGATCATGCAATGATCATGTAGCTACCATGTACAGGTCACGTGAATGATCATACACCCATCAGGTGACTGATCATGCACTGATCACGTGGCTATCATGCACTGATCACGAGACTGATCATGCACTGATCACGCCTATATCATGCACTGATCACATGACTGCCCATGCACTGATCACGTGGATGATCATACACTAATCATGTGACAGATCATGCACTGATCACGTGGCTGATCATGCACTGATACCGTGACTGAGCATGGACTGATCACATGACTATCATGTAGTGATCACGTGACTTAATGGCGCTGATCATGTGACTGATCATGCGCTGATCATGTTTGCTATCATACACTGATCATGTGCCTCTGGAGGCAATAAACAAAGAGCTGAGTAGGCACGAATCAAACAGTCAGCAGGCAATAATCATGGAACTCAGTGTGAGGAATCATGCTGCTCAGCTGGCAATAATCAAGCAGCTGAGCAGGCAGGAATTACGCAGCACAGCTGGCAATTGTCAAGCAGATGACAGGCAGGAATCGTGCAGCTCAGCTGGCAATTGTCAAGCAGATGAGCAGACAGTAATCACGCAGCTCAGCAGGCCCAGATCACGTGACTGAGCATGCACTGTTCACGTGGCTGATCATACACTGATCACGTGATGATCATGCACTGATCACTTGGATATCATGCACTGATCACGTGGCTGATCATACACTGTTCACGTGTCTGACCATGCACTGATCACGTGGCTGATCATACACTGCTCACGTAACTGATCATGCACTGATCACGTGGCTATCATGCACTGATCACGTGGCTGAACATGCACTGTTCACGTGGCTGATCACACACCTGTCACGTGACATATCATGCACTGATCACGTGGCACTCATGCACTGATCACGTGGCTGATCATACTCTGCTCACGTAACTCATGCACACATCACGTGGCTATCATGCACTGCTCACGTGGCTGTCATGGAATGATCACGTAGCAACCATATACTGGTCACGTGACTGATCATGCACTGATCACGAATGATCATGCACTGTTCACGTGACTGATCATGTACTGATCACGTGACTGATCATGCACTGATCACGTGGCTATCATGCACTGCTCACGTGGCTGATCATGCAACGATCACGTAGCAACCATGTACTGGTCACGTGACTGATCATGCACTGATCACGTAATTGATCCTGCACTGATCACGTGGCTCATCATGCACTGATCACGTGGCTGATCACACATGTATCACGTGACTGATCATGCACTGATCCGTGGCTCTCATGCACTGATCACGTGGCTGTCATGCACTGATCACGTGGATATCATGCACTGATCACGTGGCTGATCACACACGTATCACATGACTGATCATGCACTGATCACGTGGCTATCATGCACTGATCACGTGGCTATCATGCACTGATCACGTGGCTGATCAGGCAATGATCACGAGCTACCATGTACTGGTCACGTGACTGATCATGCACTGATCACGTGAATTGATCATGCACTGATCACGTGGCTGATCATGCACTGATCACGTGGCTGATCATACACTGATCACATAACTGATCATGCACTGATCACGTGACTGATCATGCACTGATCACGTGGCTATCATGCACTGATCACGTGGCTGATCATACACTGATCACGTGACTGATCATGCACTGATCACGTGGCTGATCATGCACTGATCACGTGACTGATCATGCACTGATCACGTGGCTGATCATGCACTGATCACGTGGCTATCATGCACTGATCACGTGGCTGATCATGCCATGATCACGCAGCTATCATGTGCACTGATCACGTGACTGATCATGCACTGATCACGTGACTGATCATGCACTGATCACGTGGCTATCATGCACTGATCACGTGGCTGATCATGCACTGATCACGTGGATATCATGCACTGATCACGTGGCTGATCACACACGATCACATGACTGATCATGCACTGATCACGTGGCTATCATGCACTGATCACGTGGCTATCATGCACTGATCACGTGGCTGATCATGCACTGATCACGTAGCTACCATGCACTGATCACGTGACTGATCATGCACTGATCACGTGATTGATCATGCACTGATCATGTGGCTGATCATGCACTGATCACGTGGCTGATCATACACTGATCACATGACTGATCATGCACTGATCACGTGACTGATCATGCACTGATCACGTGGCTATCATGCACTGATCACGTGGCTGATCATGCACTGATCACGTGGCTGATCATGCACTGATCACGTGACTGATCATGCACTGATCTCGTGACTGATCATGCACTGATCACGTGGCTATCATGCACTGCTCACGTGGCTGATCATGCCATGATCACGCAGCTACCATGTACTGGTCACATGACTGATCATGCACTGATCACGTGACTGATCATGCAGTGATCACGTGGCTATCATGCACTACTCACGTGGCTGATCATGCAATGATCATGTAGCTACCATGTACAGGTCACGTGAATGATCATACACCCATCAGGTGACTGATCATGCACTGATCACGTGGCTATCATGCACTGATCACGAGACTGATCATGCACTGATCACGTCTATATCATGCACTGATCACATGACTGCCCATGCACTGATCACGTGGATGATCATACACTAATCATGTGACAGATCATGCACTGATCACGTGGCTGATCATGCACTGATACCGTGACTGAGCATGGACTGATCACATGACTATCATGTAGTGATCACGTGACTTAATGGCGCTGATCATGTGACTGATCATGCGCTGATCATGTTTGCTATCATACACTGATCATGTGCCTCTGGAGGCAATAAACAAAGAGCTGAGTAGGCACGAATCAAACAGTCAGCAGGCAATAATCATGGAACTCAGCTGTGAGGAATCATGCTGCTCAGCTGGCAATAATCAAGCAGCTGAGCAGGCAGGAATTACGCAGCACAGCTGGCAATTGTCAAGCAGATGACAGGCAGGAATCGTGCAGCTCAGCTGGCAATTGTCAAGCAGATGAGCAGACAGTAATCACGCAGCTCAGCAGGCCCAGATCACGTGACTGAGCATGCACTGTTCACGTGGCTGATCATACACTGATCACGTGATGATCATGCACTGATCACTTGGATATCATGCACTGATCACGTGGCTGATCATACACTGTTCACGTGTCTGACCATGCACTGATCACGTGGCTGATCATACACTGCTCACGTAACTGATCATGCACTGATCACGTGGCTATCATGCACTGATCACGTGGCTGAACATGCACTGTTCACGTGGCTGATCACACACCTGTCACGTGACATATCATGCACTGATCACGTGGCACTCATGCACTGATCACGTGGCTGATCATACTCTGCTCACGTAACTCATGCACACATCACGTGGCTATCATGCACTGCTCACGTGGCTCGTCATGGAATGATCACGTAGCAACCATATACTGGTCACGTGACTGATCATGCAAAGATCACGTAAATGATCATGCACTGTTCACGTGACTGATCATGTACTGATCACGTGACTGATCATGCACTGACCACGTGGCTATCATGCTCTGCTCACGTGGCTGATCATGCAACGATCACGAGCAACCATGTACTGGTCACGTGACTGATCATGCACTGATCACGTAATTGATCCTGCACTGATCACGTGGCTCATCATGCACTGATCACGTGGCTGATCACACATGTATCACGTGACTGATCATGCACTGATCCCGTGGCTCTCATGCACTGATCACGTGGCTGTCATGCACTGATCACGTGGATATCATGCACTGATCACGTGGCTGATCACACACGATCACATGACTGATCATGCACTGATCACGTGGCTATCATGCACTGATCACGTGGCTATCATGCACTGATCACGTGGCTGATCATGCAATGATCACGTAGCTACCATGTACTGGTCACGTGACTGATCATGCACTGATCACGTAATTGATCATGCACTGATCACGTGGCTGATCATGCACTGATCACGTGGCTGATCATACACTGATCACATAACTGATCATGCACTGATCACGTGACTGATCATGCACTGATCACGTGGCTATCATGCACTGATCACTTGGCTGGATCATACACTGATCACGTGGCTGATCATGCACTGATCACGTGGCTGATCATGCACTGATCACGTGACTGATCATGCACTGATCACGTGTCTGATCATGCACTGATCACGTGGCTATCATGCACTGATCACGTGGCTGATCATGCCATGATCACGCAGCTACCATGTACTGGTCACATGACTGATCATGCACTGATCACGTGATGATCATGCACTGATCACGTGGATATCATGCACTGATCACGTGGCTGATCATACACTGATCACGTGTCGACCATGCACTGATCACGTGGCTGATCATACACTGATCACGTGACTGATCATGCACTGATCACGTGGCTATCATGCACTGATCACGTGGCTGATCATGCACTGATCACGTGGCTGATCATGCACTGTCACGTGACATATCATGCACTGATCACGTGGAATCATGCACTGATCACGTGGCTGATCATACACTGATCACGTAACTCATGCACTGATCACGTGGCTATCATGCACTGATCACGTGGCTGTCATGCAATGATCACGTAGCAACCATATACTGGTCACGTGACTGATCATGCACTGATCACGTAATGATCATGCACTGATCACGTGACTGATCATGCACTGATCACGTGACTGATCATGCACTGATCACGTGGCTATCATGCACTGATCACGTGGCTGATCATGCACTGATCACGAGCAACCATGTACTGGTCACGTGACTGATCATGCACTGATCACGTAATTGATCATGCACTGATCACGTGGCTCATCATGCACTGATCACGTGGCTGATCACACATGATCACGTGACTGATCATGCACTGATCACGTGGCTATCATGCACTGATCACGTGGCTGATCATGCACTGATCACGTGGCTATCATGCACTGATCACGTGGCTGATCATGCACTGATCACGTGGCTATCATGCACTGATCACGTGGCTATCATGCACTGATCACGTGGCTATCATGCACTGATCACGTGGCTGATCACACACGATCACGTGACTGATCATGCACTGATCACGTGGCTGATCATGCACTGATCACGTGGCTGATCATGCACTGATCACGTGGCTATCATGCACTGATCACGTGGCTGATCATGCAATGATCACGTAGCTACCATGTACTGGTCACGTGACTGATCATGCACTGATCACGTAATTGATCATGCACTGATCACGTGGCTGATCATGCACTGATCACGTGGCTGATCATGCACTGATCACACTGATCATGCACTGATCACGTGATGATCATGCACTGATCACGTGGCTATCATGCACTGATCACGTGGCTGATCATACACTGATCACGTGCTGATCATGCACTGATCACGTGGCTGATCATGCACTGATCACGTGACTGATCATGCACTGATCACGTGTCTGATCATGCACTGATCACGTGGCTATCATGCACTGCTCACGTGGCTGATCATGCCATGATCACGCAGCTACCATGTACTGGTCACATGACTGATCATGCACTGATCACGTGACTGATCATGCACTGATCACGTGGCTATCATGCACTACTCACGTGGCTGATCATGCAATGATCATGTAGCTACCATGTACAGGTCACGTGAATGATCATACACCCATCAGGTGACTGATCATGCACTGATCACGTGGCTATCATGCACTGATCACGAGACTGATCATGCACTGATCACGTCTATATCATGCACTGATCACATGACTGCCCATGCACTGATCACGTGGATGATCATACACTAATCATGTGACAGATCATGCACTGATCACGTGGCTGATCATGCACTGATACGTGACTGAGCATGGACTGATCACATGACTATCATGTAGTGATCACGTGACTTAATGGCACTGATCATGTGACTGATCATGCGCTGATCATGTTTGCTATCATACACTGATCATGTGCCTCTGGAGGCAATAAACAAAGAGCTGAGTAGGCACGAATCAAACAGTCAGCAGGCAATAATCATGGAACTCAGGTGTGAGGAATCATGCTGCTCAGCTGGCAATAATCAAGCAGCTGAGCAGGCAGGAATTATGCAGCACAGCTGGCAATTGTCAAGCAGATGACAGGCAGGAATCGTGCAGCTCAGCTGGCAATTGTCAAGCAGATGAGCAGACAGTAATCACGCAGCTCAGCAGGCCCTGATCACGTGACTGAGCATGCACTGTTCACGTGGCTGATCATACACTGATCACGTGATGATCATGCACTGATCACTTGGATATCATGCACTGATCACGTGGCTGATCATACACTGATCACGTGTCTGACCATGCACTGATCACGTGGCTGATCATGCACTGATCACGTAACTGATCATGCACTGATCACGTGGCTATCATGCACTGATCACGTGGCTGATCATGCACTGATCACGTGGCTGATCATGCACTGATCACGTGACTATCATGCACTGATCACGTGGCTGATCATGCACTGATCACATGACTGATCATGCACTGATCACGTGGCTGATCATGCACTGATCACGTGGCTATCATGCACTGATCACGTGGCTGATCATGCAATGATCACGTAGCTACCATGTACTGGTCACGTGACTGATCATGCACTGATCACGTGACTGATCATGCACTGATCACGTGGCTATCATGCACTGATCACGAGACTGATCATGCACTGATCACGTCTATATCATGCACTGATCACATGACTGCCCATGCACTGATCACGTGGATGATCATACACTAATCTTGTGACTGATCATGCACTGATCACGTGGCTGATCATGCACTGATACCGTGACTGAGCATGGACTGATCACATGACTATCATGTAGTGATCACGTGACTTAATGGCGCTGATCATGTGACTGATCATGCGCTGATCATGTTTGCTATCATACACTGATCATGTGCCTCTGGAGGCAATAAACAAAGAGCTGAGTAGGCACGAATCAAACAGTCAGCAGGCAATAATCATGGAACTCAGGTGTGAGGAATCATGCTGCTCAGCTGGCAATAATCAAGCAGCTGAGCAGGCAGGAATTACGCAGCACAGCTGGCAATTGTCAAGCAGATGACAGGCAGGAATCGTGCAGCTCAGCTGGCAATTGTCAAGCAGATGAGCAGACAGTAATCACGCAGCTCAGCAGGCCCAGATCACGTGACTGAGCATGCACTGTTCACGTGGCTGATCATACACTGATCACGTGATGATCATGCACTGATCACTTGGATATCATGCACTGATCACGTGGCTGATCATACACTGTTCACGTGTCTGACCATGCACTGATCACGTGGCTGATCATACACTGCTCACGTAACTGATCATGCACTGATCACGTGGCTATCATGCACTGATCACGTGGCTGAACATGCACTGTTCACGTGGCTGATCACACACCTGTCACGTGACATATCATGCACTGATCACGTGGCACTCATGCACTGATCACGTGGCTGATCATACTCTGCTCACGTAACTCATGCACACATCACGTGGCTATCATGCACTGCTCACGTGGCTCGTCATGGAATGATCACGTAGCAACCATATACTGGTAACGTGACTGATCATGCAAAGATCACGTAAATGATCATGCACTGTTCACGTGACTGATCATGTACTGATCACGTGACTGATCATGCACTGATCACGTGGCTATCATGCACTGCTCACGTGGCTGATCATGCAACGATCACGTAGCAACCATGTACTGGTCACGTGACTGATCATGCACTGATCACGTAATTGATCATGCACTGATCACGTGGCTCATCATGCACTGATCACGTGGCTGATCACACATGTATCACGTGACTGATCATGCACTGATCACGTGGCTCTCATGCACTGATCACGTGGCTGTCATGCACTGATCACGTGGATATCATGCACTGATCACGTGGCTGATCACACACGATCACATGACTGATCATGCACTGATCACGTGGCTGATCATGCACTGATCACGTGGCTATCATGCACTGATCACGTGGCTGATCATGCAATGATCACGTAGCTACCATGTACTGGTCACGTGACTGATCATGCACTGATCACGTAATTGATCATGCACTGATCATGTGGCTGATCATGCACTGATCACGTGGCTGATCATACACTGATCACATAACTGATCATGCACTGATCACGTGACTGATCATGCACTGATCACGTGGCTATCATGCACTGATCACGTGGCTGACATGCACTGATCACGTGGCTGATCATGCACTGATCACGTGACTGATCATGCACTGATCACGTGACTGATCATGCACTGATCACGTGGCTATCATGCACTGCTCACGTGGCTGATCATGCCATGATCACGCAGCTACCATGTACTGGTCACATGACTGATCATGCACTGATCACGTGACTGATCATGCAGTGATCACGTGGCTATCATGAACTACTCACGTGGCTGATCATGCAATGATCATGTAGCTACCATGTACAGGTCACGTGAATGATCATACACCCATCAGGTGACTGATCATGCACTGATCACGTGGCTATCATGCACTGATCACGAGACTGATCATGCACTGATCACGTCTATATCATGCACTGATCACATGACTGCCCATGCACTGATCACGTGGATGATCATACACTAATCTTGTGACAGATCATGCACTGATCACGTGGCTGATCATGCACTGATACCGTGACTGAGCATGGACTGATCACATGACTATCATGTAGTGATCACGTGACTTAATGGCGCTGATCATGTGACTGATCATGCGCTGATCATGTTTGCTATCATACACTGATCATGTGCCTCTGGAGGCAATAAACAAAGAGCTGAGTAGGCACGAATCAAACAGTCAGCAGGCAATAATCATGGAACTCAGGTGTGAGGAATCATGCTGCTCAGCTGGCAATAATCAAGCAGCTGAGCAGGCAGGAATTACGCAGCACAGCTGGCAATTGTCAAGCAGATGACAGGCAGGAATCGTGCAGCTCAGCTGGCAATTGTCAAGCAGATGAGCAGACAGTAATCACGCAGCTCAGCAGGCCCAGATCACGTGACTGAGCATGCACTGTTCACGTGGCTGATCATACACTGATCACGTGATGATCATGCACTGATCACTTGGATATCATGCACTGATCACGTGGCTGATCATACACTGTTCACGTGTCTGACCATGCACTGATCACGTGGCTGATCATACACTGCTCACGTAACTGATCATGCACTGATCACGTGGCTATCATGCACTGATCACGTGGCTGAACATGCACTGTTCACGTGGCTGATCACACACCTGTCACGTGACATATCATGCACTGATCACGTGGCACTCATGCACTGATCACGTGGCTGATCATACTCTGCTCACGTAACTCATGCACACATCACGTGGCTATCATGCACTGCTCACGTGGCTCGTCATGGAATGATCACGAGCAACCATATACTGGTCACGTGACTGATCATGCAAGATCACGTAAATGATCATGCACTGTTCACGTGACTGATCATGTACTGATCACGTGACTGATCATGCACTGATCACGTGGCTATCATGCTCTGCTCACGTGGCTGATCATGCAACGATCACGTAGCAACCATGTACTGGTCACGTGACTGATCATGCACTGATCACGTAATTGATCCTGCACTGATCACGTGGCTCATCATGCACTGATCACGTGGCTGATCACACATGTATCACGTGACTGATCATGCACTGATCACGTGGCTCTCATGCACTGATCACGTGGCTGTCATGCACTGATCACGTGGATATCATGCACTGATCACGTGGCTGATCACACATATCACATGACTGATCATGCACTGATCACGTGGCTATCATGCACTGATCACGTGGCTATCATGCACTGATCACGTGGCTGATCATGCACTGATCACGTAGCTACCATGTACTGATCACGTGACTGATCATGCACTGATCACGTAATTGATCATGCACTGATCACGTGGCTGATCATGCACTGATCACGTGGCTGATCATGCACTGATCACGTGACTGATCATGCACTGATCACGTGGCTATCATGCACTGATCACGTGGCTGATCATGCACTGATCACGTGGCTGATCATGCACTGATCACGTGGCTGATCATGCAATGATCATGTAGCTACCATGTACAGGTCACGTGAATGATCATACACCCATCAGGTGACTGATCATGCACTGATCACGTGGCTATCATGCACTGATCACGAGACTGATCATGCACTGATCACGTCTATATCATGCACTGATCACATGACTGCCCATGCACTGATCACGTGGATGATCATACACTAATCTTGTGACAGATCATGCACTGATCACGTGGCTGATCATGCACTGATACCGTGACTGAGCATGGACTGATCACATGACTATCATGTAGTGATCACGTGACTTAATGGCGCTGATCATGTGACTGATCATGCGCTGATCATGTTTGCTATCATACACTGATCATGTGCCTCTGGAGGCAATAAACAAAGAGCTGAGTAGGCACGAATCAAACAGTCAGCAGGCAATAATCATGGAACTCAGGTGTGAGGAATCATGCTGCTCAGCTGGCAATAATCAAGCAGCTGAGCAGGCAGGAATTACGCAGCACAGCTGGCAATTGTCAAGCAGATGACAGGCAGGAATCGTGCAGCTCAGCTGGCAATTGTCAAGCAGATGAGCAGACAGTAATCACGCAGCTCAGCAGGCCCAGATCACGTGACTGAGCATGCACTGTTCACGTGGCTGATCATACACTGATCACGTGATGATCATGCACTGATCACTTGGATATCATGCACTGATCACGTGGCTGATCATACACTGTTCACGTGTCTGACCATGCACTGATCACGTGGCTGATCATACACTGCTCACGTAACTGATCATGCACTGATCACGTGGCTATCATGCACTGATCACGTGGCTGAACATGCACTGTTCACGTGGCTGATCACACACCTGTCACGTGACATATCATGCACTGATCACGTGGCACTCATGCACTGATCACGTGGCTGATCATACTCTGCTCACGTAACTCATGCACACATCACGTGGCTATCATGCACTGCTCACGTGGCTCGTCATGGAATGATCACGTAGCAACCATATACTGGTCACGTGACTGATCATGCACAGATCACGTAAATGATCATGCACTGTTCACGTGACTGATCATGTACTGATCACGTGACTGATCATGCACTGATCACGTGGCTATCATGCTCTGCTCACGTGGCTGATCATGCAACGATCACGTAGCAACCATGTACTGGTCACGTGACTGATCATGCACTGATCACGTAATTGATCCTGCACTGATCACGTGGCTCATCATGCACTGATCACGTGGCTGATCACACATGTATCACGTGACTGATCATGCACTGATCACGTGGCTCTCATGCACTGATCACGTGGCTGTCATGCACTGATCACGTGGATATCATGCACTGATCACGTGGCTGATCACACACGTATCACATGACTGATCATGCACTGATCACGTGGCTATCATGCACTGATCACGTGGCTATCATGCACTGATCACGTGGCTGATCATGCAATGATCACGTAGCTACCATGTACTGGTCACGTGACTGATCATGCACTGATCACGTAATTGATCATGCACTGATCACGTGGCTGATCATGCACTGATCACGTGGCTGATCATGCACTGATCACGTGACTGATCATGCACTGATCACGTGACTGATCATGCACTGATCACGTGGCTGATCATGCACTGATCACGTGGCTGATCATGCACTGATCACGTGACTGATCATGCACTGATCACGTGACTGATCATGCACTGATCACGTGGCTATCATGCACTGCTCACGTGGCTGATCATGCCATGATCACGCAGCTACCATGTACTGGTCACATGACTGATCATGCACTGATCACGTGACTGATCATGCAGTGATCACGTGGCTATCATGCACTACTCACGTGGCTGATCATGCAATGATCATGTAGCTACCATGTACAGGTCACGTGAATGATCATACACCCATCAGGTGACTGATCATGCACTGATCACGTGGCTATCATGCACTGATCACGAGACTGATCATGCACTGATCACGTCTATATCATGCACTGATCACATGACTGCCCATGCACTGATCACGTGGATGATCATACACTAATCATGTGACAGATCATGCACTGATCACGTGGCTGATCATGCACTGATACCGTGACTGAGCATGGACTGATCACATGACTATCATGTAGTGATCACGTGACTTAATGGCGCTGATCATGTGACTGATCATGCGCTGATCATGTTTGCTATCATACACTGATCATGTGCCTCTGGAGGCAATAAACAAAGAGCTGAGTAGGCACGAATCAAACAGTCAGCAGGCAATAATCATGGAACTCAGGTGTGAGGAATCATGCTGCTCAGCTGGCAATAATCAAGCAGCTGAGCAGGCAGGAATTACGCAGCACAGCTGGCAATTGTCAAGCAGATGACAGGCAGGAATCGTGCAGCTCAGCTGGCAATTGTCAAGCAGATGAGCAGACAGTAATCACGCAGCTCAGCAGGCCCAGATCACGTGACTGAGCATGCACTGTTCACGTGGCTGATCATACACTGATCACGTGATGATCATGCACTGATCACTTGGATATCATGCACTGATCACGTGGCTGATCATACACTGTTCACGTGTCTGACCATGCACTGATCACGTGGCTGATCATACACTGCTCACGTAACTGATCATGCACTGATCACGTGGCTATCATGCACTGATCACGTGGCTGAACATGCACTGTTCACGTGGCTGATCACACACCTGTCACGTGACATATCATGCACTGATCACGTGGCACTCATGCACTGATCACGTGGCTGATCATACTCTGCTCACGTAACTCATGCACACATCACGTGGCTATCATGCACTGCTCACGTGGCTCGTCATGGAATGATCACGTAGCAACCATATACTGGTCACGTGACTGATCATGCAAAGATCACGTAAATGATCATGCACTGTTCACGTGACTGATCATGTACTGATCACGTGACTGATCATGCACTGATCACGTGGCTATCATGCTCTGCTCACGTGGCTGATCATGCAACGATCACGTAGCAACCATGTACTGGTCACGTGACTGATCATGCACTGATCACGTAATTGATCCTGCACTGATCACGTGGCTCATCATGCACTGATCACGTGGCTGATCACACATGTATCACGTGACTGATCATGCACTGATCACGTGGCTCTCATGCACTGATCACGTGGCTGTCATGCACTGATCACGTGGATATCATGCACTGATCACGTGACTGATCATGCACTGATCACGTCTATATCATGCACTGATCACATGACTGCATGCACTGATCACGTGGATGATCATACATCATCTTGTGACTGATCATGCACTGATCACGTGGCTGATCATGCACTGATCACGTGACTGATCATGCACTGATCACATGACTATCATGCACTGATCACGTGACTTAATGGCACTGATCATGTGACTGATCATGCACTGATCATGTTTGCTATCATACACTGATCATGTGCCTCTGGAGGCAATAAACAAAGAGCTGAGTAGGCACGAATCAAACAGTCAGCAGGCAATAATCATGGAACTCAGGTGTGAGGAATCATGCTGCTCAGCTGGCAATAATCAAGCAGCTGATCAGGCAGGAATCGTGCAGCTCAGCTGGCACAGATCACGTGACTGAGCATGCACTGATCACGTGGCTGATCATACACTGATCACGTGATGATCATGCACTGATCACGTGGATATCATGCACTGATCACGTGGCTGATCATGCACTGATCACGTGTCTGATCATGCACTGATCACGTGGCTGATCATACACTGATCACGTGACTGATCATGCACTGATCACGTGGCTATCATGCACTGATCACGTGGCTGATCATGCACTGATCACGTGGCTGATCACACACTGTCACGTGACATATCATGCACTGATCACGTGGCACTCATGCACTGATCACGTGGCTGATCATACTCTGCTCACGTAACTCATGCACACATCACGTGGCTATCATGCACTGCTCACGTGGCTCGTCATGGAATGATCACGTAGCAACCATATACTGGCACGTGACTGATCATGCACTGATCACGTAAATGATCATGCACTGATCACGTGACTGATCATGCACTGATCACGTGACTGATCATGCACTGATCACGTGGCTATCATGCACTGCTCACGTGGCTGATCATGCAACGATCACGTAGCAACCATGTACTGGTCACGTGACTGATCATGCACTGATCACGTAATTGATCATGCACTGATCACGTGGCATCATGCACTGATCACGTGGCTGATCACACATGTATCACGTGACTGATCATGCACTGATCACGTATCATGCACTGATCACGTGGCTGTCATGCACTGATCACGTGGATATCATGCACTGATCACGTGGCTGATCACACACGATCACATGACTGATCATGCACTGATCACGTGGCTATCATGCACTGATCACGTGGCTATCATGCACTGATCACGTGGCTGATCATGCACTGATCACGTAGCTACCATGCACTGGTCACGTGACTGATCATGCACTGATCACGTGGCTGATCATGCACTGATCACGTGGCTGATCATGCACTGATCACGCACTGATCACGTGGCTGATCATGCACTGATCACGTGACTGATCATGCACTGATCACGTGGCTGATCATGCACTGATCACGTGACTGATCATGCACTGATCACGTGACTGATCATGCACTGATCACGTGGCTATCATGCACTGATCACGTGGCTGATCATGCAATGATCACGTAGCTACCATGTACTGGTCACGTGACTGATCATGCACTGATCACGTAATTGATCATGCACTGATCACGTGGCTGATCATGCACTGATCACGTGGCTGATCATGCACTGATCACGTGACTGATCATGCACTGATCACGTGACTGATCATGCACTGATCACGTGGCTATCATGCACTGATCACGTGGCTGATCATACACTGATCACGTGCCTGATCATGCACTGATCACGTGGCTGATCATGCACTGATCACGTGACTGATCATGCACTGATCACGTGACTGATCATGCACTGATCACGTGGCTATCATGCACTGATCACGTGGCTGATCATGCCATGATCACGCAGCTACCATGTACTGGTCACATGACTGATCATGCACTGATCACGTGACTGATCATGCACTGATCACGTGGCTATCATGCACTACTCACGTGGCTGATCATGCAATGATCATGTAGCTACCATGTACAGGTCACGTGAATGATCATACACCCATCAGGTGACTGATCATGCACTGATCACGTGGCTATCATGCACTGATCACGAGACTGATCATGCACTGATCACGTCTATATCATGCACTGATCACATGACTGCCCATGCACTGATCACGTGGATGATCATACACTAATCATGTGACAGATCATGCACTGATCACGTGGCTGATCATGCACTGATACCGTGACTGAGCATGGACTGATCACATGACTATCATGTAGTGATCACGTGACTTAATGGCGCTGATCATGTGACTGATCATGCGCTGATCATGTTTGCTATCATACACTGATCATGTGCCTCTGGAGGCAATAAACAAAGAGCTGAGTAGGCACGAATCAAACAGTCAGCAGGCAATAATCATGGAACTCAGGTGTGAGGAATCATGCTGCTCAGCTGGCAATAATCAAGCAGCTGAGCAGGCAGGAATTACGCAGCACAGCTGGCAATTGTCAAGCAGATGACAGGCAGGAATCGTGCAGCTCAGCTGGCAATTGTCAAGCAGATGAGCAGACAGTAATCACGCAGCTCAGCAGGCCCAGATCACGTGACTGAGCATGCACTGTTCACGTGGCTGATCATGCACTGATCACGTGACTGATCATGCACTGATCACGTGGCTATCATGCACTGATCACGTGGCTGATCATGCACTGATCACGTGCTGACCATGCACTGATCACGTGACTGATCATGCACTGATCACGTAACTGATCATGCACTGATCACGTGGCTATCATGCACTGATCACGTGGCTGATCACACATGTCACGTGACTGATCATGCACTGATCACGTGGCTATCATGCACTGATCACGTGGCTGTCATGCACTGATCACGTGGATATCATGCACTGATCACGTGGCTGATCACACACGATCACGTGACTGATCATGCACTGATCACGTGGCTATCATGCACTGATCACGTGGCTATCATGCACTGATCACGTGGCTGATCATGCACTGATCACGTAGCTATCATGCACTGATCACGTGACTGATCATGCACTGATCACGTAATTGATCATGCACTGATCACGTGGCTGATCATGCACTGATCACGTGGCTGATCATGCACTGATCACATGACTGATCATGCACTGATCACGTGACTGATCATGCACTGATCACGTGGCTATCATGCACTGATCACTTGGCTGACATACACTGATCACGTGCCTGATCATGCACTGATCACGTGGCTGATCATGCACTGATCACGTGACTGATCATGCACTGATCACGTCTGATCATGCACTGATCACGTGGCTATCATGCACTGCTCACGTGGCTGATCATGCCATGATCACGCAGCTACCATGTACTGGTCACATGACTGATCATGCACTGATCACGTGACTGATCATGCAGTGATCACGTGGCTATCATGCACTACTCACGTGGCTGATCATGCAATGATCATGTAGCTACCATGTACAGGTCACGTGAATGATCATACACCCATCAGGTGACTGATCATGCACTGATCACGTGGCTATCATGCACTGATCACGAGACTGATCATGCACTGATCACGTCTATATCATGCACTGATCACATGACTGCCCATGCACTGATCACGTGGATGATCATACACTAATCATGTGACAGATCATGCACTGATCACGTGGCTGATCATGCACTGATACCGTGACTGAGCATGGACTGATCACATGACTATCATGTAGTGATCACGTGACTTAATGGCGCTGATCATGTGACTGATCATGCGCTGATCATGTTTGCTATCATACACTGATCATGTGCCTCTGGAGGCAATAAACAAAGAGCTGAGTAGGCACGAATCAAACAGTCAGCAGGCAATAATCATGGAACTCAGCTGTGAGGAATCATGCTGCTCAGCTGGCAATAATCAAGCAGCTGAGCAGGCAGGAATTACGCAGCACAGCTGGCAATTGTCAAGCAGATGACAGGCAGGAATCGTGCAGCTCAGCTGGCAATTGTCAAGCAGATGAGCAGACAGTAATCACGCAGCTCAGCAGGCCCAGATCACGTGACTGAGCATGCACTGTTCACGTGGCTGATCATACACTGATCACGTGATGATCATGCACTGATCACTTGGATATCATGCACTGATCACGTGGCTGATCATACACTGTTCACGTGTCTGACCATGCACTGATCACGTGGCTGATCATACACTGCTCACGTAACTGATCATGCACTGATCACGTGGCTATCATGCACTGATCACGTGGCTGAACATGCACTGTTCACGTGGCTGATCACACACCTGTCACGTGACATATCATGCACTGATCACGTGGCACTCATGCACTGATCACGTGGCTGATCATACTCTGCTCACGTAACTCATGCACACATCACGTGGCTATCATGCACTGCTCACGTGGCTCGTCATGGAATGATCACGTAGCAACCATATACTGGTCACGTGACTGATCATGCACTGATCACGAATGATCATGCACTGATCACGTGACTGATCATGTACTGATCACGTGACTGATCATGCACTGATCACGTGGCTATCATGCACTGCTCACGTGGCTGATCATGCAACGATCACGAGCAACCATGTACTGGTCACGTGACTGATCATGCACTGATCACGTAATTGATCATGCACTGATCACGTGGCTCATCATGCACTGATCACGTGGCTGATCACACATGATCACGTGACTGATCATGCACTGATCACGTGGCTGATCATGCACTGATCACGTGGCTGATCATGCACTGATCACGTGGCTATCATGCACTGATCACGTGACTGATCATGCACTGATCACGTCTATATCATGCACTGATCACATGACTGCCCATGCACTGATCACGTGGATGATCATACACTAATCATGTGACAGATCATGCACTGATCACGTGGCTGATCATGCACTGATACCGTGACTGAGCATGGACTGATCACATGACTATCATGTAGTGATCACGTGACTTAATGGCGCTGATCATGTGACTGATCATGCACTGATCATGTTTGCTATCATACACTGATCATGTGCCTCTGGAGGCAATAAACAAAGAGCTGAGTAGGCACGAATCAAACAGTCAGCAGGCAATAATCATGGAACTGGTGAGGAATCATGCTGCTCAGCTGGCAATAATCAAGCAGCTGAGCAGGCAGGAATCGTGCAGCTCAGCTGGCAATTGTCAAGCAGATGAGCAGACAGTAATCACGCAGCTCAGCAGGCCCAGATCACGTGACTGAGCATGCACTGTTCACGTGGCTGATCATACACTGATCACGTGATGATCATGCACTGATCACTTGGATATCATGCACTGATCACGTGGCTGATCATACACTGTTCACGTGTCTGACCATGCACTGATCACGTGGCTGATCATACACTGCTCACGTAACTGATCATGCACTGATCACGTGGCTATCATGCACTGATCACGTGGCTGAACATGCACTGTTCACGTGGCTGATCACACACCTGTCACGTGACATATCATGCACTGATCACGTGGCACTCATGCACTGATCACGTGGCTGATCATACTCTGCTCACGTAACTCATGCACACATCACGTGGCTATCATGCACTGCTCACGTGGCTCGTCATGGAATGATCACGTAGCTACCATATACTGGTCACGTGACTGATCATGCACTGATCACGTAAATGATCATGCACTGTTCACGTGACTGATCATGTACTGATCACGTGACTGATCATGCACTGATCACGTGGCTATCATGCACTGCTCACGTGGCTGATCATGCAACGATCACGTAGCAACCATGTACTGGTCACGTGACTGATCATGCACTGATCACGTAATTGATCATGCACTGATCACGTGGCTCATCATGCACTGATCACGTGGCTGATCACACATGTATCACGTGACTGATCATGCACTGATCACGTGGCTATCATGCACTGATCACGTGGCTGTCATGCACTGATCACGTGGATATCATGCACTGATCACGTGGCTGATCACACACTGATCACATGACTGATCATGCACTGATCACGTGGCTATCATGCACTGATCACGTGGCTATCATGCACTGATCACGTGGCTGATCATGCAATGATCACGTAGCTACCATGTACTGGTCACGTGACTGATCATGCACTGATCACGTAATTGATCATGCACTGATCACGTGGCTGATCATGCACTGATCACGTGGCTGATCATACACTGATCACGTAACTGATCATGCACTGATCACGTGACTGATCATGCACTGATCACGTGGCTATCATGCACTGATCACGTGGCTGATCATGCACTGATCACGTGCCTGATCATGCACTGATCACGTGGCTGATCATGCACTGATCACGTGACTGATCATGCACTGATCACGTGGCTGATCATGCACTGATCACGTGACTGATCATGCACTGATCACGTGACTGATCATGCACTGATCACGTGGCTATCATGCACTGATCACGTGGCTGATCATGCATGATCACGCAGCTACCATGCACTGATCACATGACTGATCATGCACTGATCACGTGACTGATCATGCACTGATCACGTGGCTATCATGCACTGATCACGTGGCTGATCATGCAATGATCACGTAGCTACCATGTACTGGTCACGTGAATGATCATGCACTGATCACGTGACTGATCATGCACTGATCACGTGGCTGATCATGCACTGATCACGTGACTGATCATGCACTGATCACGTCTATATCATGCACTGATCATGACTGATCATGCACTGATCACGTGGCTGATCATACACTGATCACGTGACTGATCATGCACTGATCACGTGGCTGATCATGCACTGATCACGTGACTGATCATGCACTGATCACGTGTCTGATCATGCACTGATCACGTGGCTATCATGCACTGCTCACGTGGCTGATCATGCCATGATCACGCAGCTACCATGTACTGGTCACATGACTGATCATGCACTGATCACGTGACTGATCATGCAGTGATCACGTGGCTATCATGCACTACTCACGTGGCTGATCATGCAATGATCATGTAGCTACCATGTACAGGTCACGTGAATGATCATACACCCATCAGGTGACTGATCATGCACTGATCACGTGGCTATCATGCACTGATCACGAGACTGATCATGCACTGATCACGTCTATATCATGCACTGATCACATGACTGCCCATGCACTGATCACGTGGATGATCATACACTAATCATGTGACAGATCATGCACTGATCACGTGGCTGATCATGCACTGATACCGTGACTGAGCATGGACTGATCACATGACTATCATGTAGTGATCACGTGACTTAATGGCGCTGATCATGTGACTGATCATGCGCTGATCATGTTTGCTATCATACACTGATCATGTGCCTCTGGAGGCAATAAACAAAGAGCTGAGTAGGCACGAATCAAACAGTCAGCAGGCAATAATCATGGAACTCAGGTGTGAGGAATCATGCTGCTCAGCTGGCAATAATCAAGCAGCTGAGCAGGCAGGAATCGTGCAGCTCAGCTGGCAATTGTCAAGCAGATGAGCAGACAGTAATCACGCAGCTCAGCAGGCCCAGATCACGTGACTGAGCATGCACTGTTCACGTGGCTGATCATACACTGATCACGTGATGATCATGCACTGATCACTTGGATATCATGCACTGATCACGTGGCTGATCATACACTGTTCACGTGTCTGACCATGCACTGATCACGTGGCTGATCATACACTGCTCACGTAACTGATCATGCACTGATCACGTGGCTATCATGCACTGATCACGTGGCTGAACATGCACTGTTCACGTGGCTGATCACACACCTGTCACGTGACATATCATGCACTGATCACGTGGCACTCATGCACTGATCACGTGGCTGATCATACTCTGCTCACGTAACTCATGCACACATCACGTGGCTATCATGCACTGCTCACGTGGCTGTCATGGAATGATCACGTAGCTACCATATACTGGTCACGTGACTGATCATGCACTGATCACGTAAATGATCATGCACTGTTCACGTGACTGATCATGTACTGATCACGTGACTGATCATGCACTGATCACGTGGCTATCATGCTCTGCTCACGTGGCTGATCATGCAACGATCACGAGCAACCATGTACTGGTCACGTGACTGATCATGCACTGATCACGTAATTGATCCTGCACTGATCACGTGGCTCATCATGCACTGATCACGTGGCTGATCACACATGATCACGTGACTGATCATGCACTGATCACGTGGCTATCATGCACTGATCACGTGGCTGTCATGCACTGATCACGTGGATATCATGCACTGATCACGTGGCTGATCACACACGATCACATGACTGATCATGCACTGATCACGTGGCTATCATGCACTGATCACGTGCTATCATGCACTGATCACGTGGCTGATCATGCACTGATCACGTGGCTACCATGCACTGATCACGTGACTGATCATGCACTGATCACGCTGATCATGCACTGATCACGTGGCTGATCATGCACTGATCACGTGGCTGATCATGCACTGATCACGTGGCTATCATGCACTGATCACGTGACTGATCATGCACTGATCACGTGCCTGATCATGCACTGATCACGTGACTGATCATGCACTGATCACGTGACTGATCATGCACTGATCATGTGACTGATCATGCACTGATCACGTGGCTGATCATGCACTGATACCGTGACTGAGCATGGACTGATCACATGACTATCATGTAGTGATCACGTGACTTAATGGCGCTGATCATGTGACTGATCATGCACTGATCATGTTTGCTATCATACACTGATCATGTGCCTCTGGAGGCAATAAACAAAGAGCTGAGTAGGCACGAATCAAACAGTCAGCAGGCAATAATCATGGAACTCAGCTGTGAGGAATCATGCTGCTCAGCTGGCAATAATCAAGCAGCTGAGCAGGCAGGAATTACGCAGCACAGCTGGCAATTGTCAAGCAGATGACAGGCAGGAATCGTGCAGCTCAGCTGGCAATTGTCAAGCAGATGAGCAGACAGTAATCACGCAGCTCAGCAGGCCCAGATCACGTGACTGAGCATGCACTGTTCACGTGGCTGATCATACACTGATCACGTGATGATCATGCACTGATCACTTGGATATCATGCACTGATCACGTGGCTGATCATACACTGTTCACGTGTCTGACCATGCACTGATCACGTGGCTGATCATACACTGCTCACGTAACTGATCATGCACTGATCACGTGGCTATCATGCACTGATCACGTGGCTGAACATGCACTGTTCACGTGGCTGATCACACACCTGTCACGTGACATATCATGCACTGATCACGTGGCACTCATGCACTGATCACGTGGCTGATCATACTCTGCTCACGTAACTCATGCACTCATCACGTGGCTATCATGCACTGATCACGTGGCTGTCATGCACTGATCACGTGGATATCATGCACTGATCACGTGGCTGATCACACACTGATCACATGACTGATCATGCACTGATCACGTGGCTGATCATGCACTGATCACGTGGCTATCATGCACTGATCACGTGGCTGATCATGCACTGATCACGTAGCTATCATGCACTGATCACGTGACTGATCATGCACTGATCACGTAATTGATCATGCACTGATCACGTGGCTGATCATGCACTGATCACGTGGCTGATCATGCACTGATCACGTGACTGATCATGCACTGATCACGTGACTGATCATGCACTGATCACGTGGCTATCATGCACTGATCACGTGGCTGATCATGCACTGATCACGTGCCTGATCATGCACTGATCACGTGGCTGATCATGCACTGATCACGTGACTGATCATGCACTGATCACGTGACTGATCATGCACTGATCACGTGGCTATCATGCACTGCTCACGTGGCTGATCATGCCATGATCACGCAGCTACCATGTACTGGTCACATGACTGATCATGCACTGATCACGTGACTGATCATGCAGTGATCACGTGGCTATCATGCACTACTCACGTGGCTGATCATGCAATGATCATGTAGCTACCATGTACAGGTCACGTGAATGATCATACACCCATCAGGTGACTGATCATGCACTGATCACGTGGCTATCATGCACTGATCACGAGACTGATCATGCACTGATCACGTCTATATCATGCACTGATCACATGACTGCCCATGCACTGATCACGTGGATGATCATACACTAATCATGTGACAGATCATGCACTGATCACGTGGCTGATCATGCACTGATACCGTGACTGAGCATGGACTGATCACATGACTATCATGTAGTGATCACGTGACTTAATGGCGCTGATCATGTGACTGATCATGCGCTGATCATGTTTGCTATCATACACTGATCATGTGCCTCTGGAGGCAATAAACAAAGAGCTGAGTAGGCACGAATCAAACAGTCAGCAGGCAATAATCATGGAACTCAGGTGTGAGGAATCATGCTGCTCAGCTGGCAATAATCAAGCAGCTGAGCAGGCAGGAATCGTGCAGCTCAGCTGGCAATTGTCAAGCAGATGAGCAGACAGTAATCACGCAGCTCAGCAGGCCCAGATCACGTGACTGAGCATGCACTGTTCACGTGGCTGATCATACACTGATCACGTGATGATCATGCACTGATCACTTGGATATCATGCACTGATCACGTGGCTGATCATACACTGTTCACGTGTCTGACCATGCACTGATCACGTGGCTGATCATACACTGCTCACGTAACTGATCATGCACTGATCACGTGGCTATCATGCACTGATCACGTGGCTGAACATGCACTGTTCACGTGGCTGATCACACACCTGTCACGTGACATATCATGCACTGATCACGTGGCACTCATGCACTGATCACGTGGCTGATCATACTCTGCTCACGTAACTCATGCACACATCACGTGGCTATCATGCACTGCTCACGTGGCTCGTCATGGAATGATCACGTAGCAACCATATACTGGTCACGTGACTGATCATGCAAAGATCACGTAAATGATCATGCACTGTTCACGTGACTGATCATGTACTGATCACGTGACTGATCATGCACTGATCACGTGGCTATCATGCTCTGCTCACGTGGCTGATCATGCAACGATCACGTAGCAACCATGTACTGGTCACGTGACTGATCATGCACTGATCACGTAATTGATCCTGCACTGATCACGTGGCTCATCATGCACTGATCACGTGGCTGATCACACATGTATCACGTGACTGATCATGCACTGATCACGTGGCTCTCATGCACTGATCACGTGGCTGTCATGCACTGATCACGTGGATATCATGCACTGATCACGTGGCTGATCACACACGATCACATGACTGATCATGCACTGATCACGTGGCTATCATGCACTGATCACGTGGCTATCATGCACTGATCACGTGGCTGATCATGCAATGATCACGTAGCTACCATGTACTGGTCACGTGACTGATCATGCACTGATCACGTAATTGATCATGCACTGATCACGTGGCTGATCATGCACTGATCACGACTGATCACGTGGCTGATCATGCACTGATCACGTGACTGATCATGCACTGATCACGTGGCTGATCATGCACTGATCACGTGACTGATCATGCACTGATCACGTGGCTGATCATGCACTGATCACGTGACTGATCATGCACTGATCACGTGACTGATCATGCACTGATCACGTGGCTATCATGCACTGCTCACGTGGCTGATCATGCCATGATCACGCAGCTACCATGTACTGGTCACATGACTGATCATGCACTGATCACGTGACTGATCATGCACTGATCACGTGGCTATCATGCACTACTCACGTGGCTGATCATGCAATGATCATGTAGCTACCATGTACAGGTCACGTGAATGATCATACACCCATCAGGTGACTGATCATGCACTGATCACGTGGCTATCATGCACTGATCACGAGACTGATCATGCACTGATCACGTCTATATCATGCACTGATCACATGACTGCCCATGCACTGATCACGTGGATGATCATACACTAATCATGTGACAGATCATGCACTGATCACGTGGCTGATCATGCACTGATACCGTGACTGAGCATGGACTGATCACATGACTATCATGTAGTGATCACGTGACTTAATGGCGCTGATCATGTGACTGATCATGCGCTGATCATGTTTGCTATCATACACTGATCATGTGCCTCTGGAGGCAATAAACAAAGAGCTGAGTAGGCACGAATCAAACAGTCAGCAGGCAATAATCATGGAACTCAGGTGTGAGGAATCATGCTGCTCAGCTGGCAATAATCAAGCAGCTGAGCAGGCAGGAATTACGCAGCACAGCTGGCAATTGTCAAGCAGATGACAGGCAGGAATCGTGCAGCTCAGCTGGCAATTGTCAAGCAGATGAGCAGACAGTAATCACGCAGCTCAGCAGGCCCAGATCACGTGACTGAGCATGCACTGTTCACGTGGCTGATCATACACTGATCACGTGACTGATCATGCACTGATCACGTGGCTATCATGCACTGATCACGTGGCTGATCATGCACTGATCACGTGCTGACCATGCACTGATCACGTGGACTGATCATGCACTGATCACGTAACTGATCATGCACTGATCACGTGGCTGATCATGCACTGATCACGTGGCTGATCACACATGTGTCACGTGACTGATCATGCACTGATCACGTGGCTATCATGCACTGATCACGTGGCTGATCATGCACTGATCACGTGGCTATCATGCACTGATCACGTGGCTGATCACACACGATCACGTGACTGATCATGCACTGATCACGTGGCTATCATGCACTGATCACGTGGCTATCATGCACTGATCACGTGGCTGATCATGCACTGATCACGTAGCTATCATGTACTGATCACGTGACTGATCATGCACTGATCACGTAACTGATCATGCACTGATCACGTGGCTGATCATGCACTGATCACGTGGCTGATCATGCACTGATCACGTGACTGATCATGCACTGATCACGTGACTGATCATGCACTGATCACGTGGCTATCATGCACTGATCACGTGGCTGATCATGCACTGATCACGTGGCTGATCATGCACTGATCACGTGGCTGATCATGCACTGATCACGTGACTGATCATGCACTGATCACGTGTCTGATCATGCACTGATCACGTGGCTATCATGCACTGCTCACGTGGCTGATCATGCCATGATCACGCAGCTACCATGTACTGGTCACATGACTGATCATGCACTGATCACGTGACTGATCATGCAGTGATCACGTGGCTATCATGCACTACTCACGTGGCTGATCATGCAATGATCATGTAGCTACCATGTACAGGTCACGTGAATGATCATACACCCATCAGGTGACTGATCATGCACTGATCACGTGGCTATCATGCACTGATCACGAGACTGATCATGCACTGATCACGTCTATATCATGCACTGATCACATGACTGCCCATGCACTGATCACGTGGATGATCATACACTAATCATGTGACAGATCATGCACTGATCACGTGGCTGATCATGCACTGATACCGTGACTGAGCATGGACTGATCACATGACTATCATGTAGTGATCACGTGACTTAATGGCGCTGATCATGTGACTGATCATGCGCTGATCATGTTTGCTATCATACACTGATCATGTGCCTCTGGAGGCAATAAACAAAGAGCTGAGTAGGCACGAATCAAACAGTCAGCAGGCAATAATCATGGAACTCAGGTGTGAGGAATCATGCTGCTCAGCTGGCAATAATCAAGCAGCTGAGCAGGCAGGAATTACGCAGCACAGCTGGCAATTGTCAAGCAGATGACAGGCAGGAATCGTGCAGCTCAGCTGGCAATTGTCAAGCAGATGAGCAGACAGTAATCACGCAGCTCAGCAGGCCCAGATCACGTGACTGAGCATGCACTGTTCACGTGGCTGATCATACACTGATCACGTGATGATCATGCACTGATCACTTGGATATCATGCACTGATCACGTGGCTGATCATACACTGTTCACGTGTCTGACCATGCACTGATCACGTGGCTGATCATACACTGCTCACGTAACTGATCATGCACTGATCACGTGGCTATCATGCACTGATCACGTGGCTGAACATGCACTGTTCACGTGGCTGATCACACACCTGTCACGTGACATATCATGCACTGATCACGTGGCACTCATGCACTGATCACGTGGCTGATCATACTCTGCTCACGTAACTCATGCACACATCACGTGGCTATCATGCACTGCTCACGTGGCTCGTCATGGAATGATCACGTAGCAACCATATACTGGTCACGTGACTGATCATGCACTGATCACGTAAATGATCATGCACTGATCACGTGACTGATCATGCACTGATCACGTGACTGATCATGCACTGATCACGTGGCTATCATGCACTGCTCACGTGGCTGATCATGCAACGATCACGTAGCAACCATGTACTGGTCACGTGACTGATCATGCACTGATCACGTAATTGATCATGCACTGATCACGTGGCTCATCATGCACTGATCACGTGGCTGATCACACATGTATCACGTGACTGATCATGCACTGATCACGTGGCTATCATGCACTGATCACGTGGCTGATCATGCACTGATCACGTGGCTATCATGCACTGATCACGTGACTGATCATGCACTGATCACGTCTATATCATGCACTGATCACATGACTGCCCATGCACTGATCACGTGGATGATCATACACTAATCATGTGACAGATCATGCACTGATCACGTGGCTGATCATGCACTGATACCGTGACTGAGCATGGACTGATCACATGACTATCATGTAGTGATCACGTGACTTAATGGCGCTGATCATGTGACTGATCATGCACTGATCATGTTTGCTATCATACACTGATCATGTGCCTCTGGAGGCAATAAACAAAGAGCTGAGTAGGCACGAATCAAACAGTCAGCAGGCAATAATCATGGAACTCAGGTGTGAGGAATCATGCTGCTCAGCTGGCAATAATCAAGCAGCTGAGCAGGCAGGAATCGTGCAGCTCAGCTGGCAATTGTCAAGCAGATGAGCAGACAGTAATCACGCAGCTCAGCAGGCCCAGATCACGTGACTGAGCATGCACTGTTCACGTGGCTGATCATACACTGATCACGTGATGATCATGCACTGATCACTTGGATATCATGCACTGATCACGTGGCTGATCATACACTGTTCACGTGTCTGACCATGCACTGATCACGTGGCTGATCATACACTGCTCACGTAACTGATCATGCACTGATCACGTGGCTATCATGCACTGATCACGTGGCTGAACATGCACTGTTCACGTGGCTGATCACACACCTGTCACGTGACATATCATGCACTGATCACGTGGCACTCATGCACTGATCACGTGGCTGATCATACTCTGCTCACGTAACTCATGCACACATCACGTGGCTATCATGCACTGCTCACGTGGCTCGTCATGGAATGATCACGTAGCTACCATATACTGGTCACGTGACTGATCATGCACTGATCACGTAAATGATCATGCACTGTTCACGTGACTGATCATGTACTGATCACGTGACTGATCATGCACTGATCACGTGGCTATCATGCTCTGCTCACGTGGCTGATCATGCAACGATCACGTAGCAACCATGTACTGGTCACGTGACTGATCATGCACTGATCACGTAATTGATCATGCACTGATCACGTGGCTCATCATGCACTGATCACGTGGCTGATCACACATGTATCACGTGACTGATCATGCACTGATCACGTGGCTATCATGCACTGATCACGTGGCTGTCATGCACTGATCACGTGGATATCATGCACTGATCACGTGGCTGATCACACACGTATCACATGACTGATCATGCACTGATCACGTGGCTATCATGCACTGATCACGTGGCTATCATGCACTGATCACGTGGCTGATCATGCAATGATCACGTAGCTACCATGTACTGATCACGTGACTGATCATGCACTGATCACGATTGATCATGCACTGATCACGTGGCTGATCATGCACTGATCACGTGGCTGATCATGCACTGATCACGTGACTGATCATGCACTGATCACGTGACTGATCATGCACTGATCACGTGGCTATCATGCACTGATCACGTGGCTGATCATGCACTGATCACGTGACTGATCATGCACTGATCACGTGGCTGATCATGCACTGATCACGTGACTGATCATGCACTGATCACGTGGCTGATCATGCACTGATCACGTGACTGATCATGCACTGATCACGTGACTGATCATGCACTGATCACGTGGCTATCATGCACTGATCACGTGGCTGATCATGCATGATCACGCAGCTATCATGCACTGGTCACATGACTGATCATGCACTGATCACGTGACTGATCATGCACTGATCACGTGGCTATCATGCACTGATCACGTGGCTGATCATGCAATGATCACGTAGCTACCATGTACTGGTCACGTGAATGATCATGCACTGATCACGTGACTGATCATGCACTGATCACGTGGCTATCATGCACTGATCACGTGACTGATCATGCACTGATCACGTCTATATCATGCACTGATCACATGACTGCCCATGCACTGATCACGTGGATGATCATACACTGATCACGTGACTGATCATGCACTGATCACGTGGCTGATCATGCACTGATCACGTGACTGATCATGCACTGATCACGTGACTGATCATGCACTGATCACGTGGCTATCATGCACTGCTCACGTGGCTGATCATGCCATGATCACGCAGCTACCATGTACTGGTCACATGACTGATCATGCACTGATCACGTGACTGATCATGCACTGATCACGTGGCTATCATGCACTACTCACGTGGCTGATCATGCAATGATCATGTAGCTACCATGTACAGGTCACGTGAATGATCATACACCCATCAGGTGACTGATCATGCACTGATCACGTGGCTATCATGCACTGATCACGAGACTGATCATGCACTGATCACGTCTATATCATGCACTGATCACATGACTGCCCATGCACTGATCACGTGGATGATCATACACTAATCATGTGACAGATCATGCACTGATCACGTGGCTGATCATGCACTGATACCGTGACTGAGCATGGACTGATCACATGACTATCATGTAGTGATCACGTGACTTAATGGCGCTGATCATGTGACTGATCATGCGCTGATCATGTTTGCTATCATACACTGATCATGTGCCTCTGGAGGCAATAAACAAAGAGCTGAGTAGGCACGAATCAAACAGTCAGCAGGCAATAATCATGGAACTCAGGTGTGAGGAATCATGCTGCTCAGCTGGCAATAATCAAGCAGCTGAGCAGGCAGGAATCGTGCAGCTCAGCTGGCAATTGTCAAGCAGATGAGCAGACAGTAATCACGCAGCTCAGCAGGCCCAGATCACGTGACTGAGCATGCACTGTTCACGTGGCTGATCATACACTGATCACGTGATGATCATGCACTGATCACTTGGATATCATGCACTGATCACGTGGCTGATCATACACTGTTCACGTGTCTGACCATGCACTGATCACGTGGCTGATCATACACTGCTCACGTAACTGATCATGCACTGATCACGTGGCTATCATGCACTGATCACGTGGCTGAACATGCACTGTTCACGTGGCTGATCACACACCTGTCACGTGACATATCATGCACTGATCACGTGGCACTCATGCACTGATCACGTGGCTGATCATACTCTGATCACGTAACTCATGCACTGATCACGTGGCTATCATGCACTGATCACGTGGCTGATCATGCACTGATCACGTGGATATCATGCACTGATCACGTGGCTGATCACACACTGATCACGTGACTGATCATGCACTGATCACGTGGCTGATCATGCACTGATCACGTGGCTATCATGCACTGATCACGTGGCTGATCATGCACTGATCACGTAGCTACCATGTACTGGTCACGTGACTGATCATGCACTGATCACGTAATTGATCATGCACTGATCACGTGGCTGATCATGCACTGATCACGTGGCTGATCATGCACTGATCACGTGACTGATCATGCACTGATCACGTGACTGATCATGCACTGATCACGTGGCTATCATGCACTGATCACGTGGCTGATCATGCACTGATCACGTGGCTGATCATGCACTGATCACGTGGCTGATCATGCACTGATCACGTGACTGATCATGCACTGATCACGTGACTGATCATGCACTGATCACGTGGCTATCATGCACTGATCACGTGGCTGATCATGCCATGATCACGCAGCTACCATGTACTGGTCACATGACTGATCATGCACTGATCACGTGACTGATCATGCACTGATCACGTGGCTATCATGCACTACTCACGTGGCTGATCATGCAATGATCATGTAGCTACCATGTACAGGTCACGTGAATGATCATACACCCATCAGGTGACTGATCATGCACTGATCACGTGGCTATCATGCACTGATCACGAGACTGATCATGCACTGATCACGTCTATATCATGCACTGATCACATGACTGCCCATGCACTGATCACGTGGATGATCATACACTAATCATGTGACAGATCATGCACTGATCACGTGGCTGATCATGCACTGATACCGTGACTGAGCATGGACTGATCACATGACTATCATGTAGTGATCACGTGACTTAATGGCGCTGATCATGTGACTGATCATGCGCTGATCATGTTTGCTATCATACACTGATCATGTGCCTCTGGAGGCAATAAACAAAGAGCTGAGTAGGCACGAATCAAACAGTCAGCAGGCAATAATCATGGAACTCAGTGTGAGGAATCATGCTGCTCAGCTGGCAATAATCAAGCAGCTGAGCAGGCAGGAATCGTGCAGCTCAGCTGGCAATTGTCAAGCAGATGAGCAGACAGTAATCACGCAGCTCAGCAGGCCCTGATCACGTGACTGAGCATGCACTGTTCACGTGGCTGATCATACACTGATCACGTGATGATCATGCACTGATCACTTGGATATCATGCACTGATCACGTGGCTGATCATACACTGTTCACGTGTCTGACCATGCACTGATCACGTGGCTGATCATACACTGCTCACGTAACTGATCATGCACTGATCACGTGGCTATCATGCACTGATCACGTGGCTGAACATGCACTGTTCACGTGGCTGATCACACACCTGTCACGTGACATATCATGCACTGATCACGTGGCACTCATGCACTGATCACGTGGCTGATCATACTCTGCTCACGTAACTCATGCACACATCACGTGGCTATCATGCACTGCTCACGTGGCTCGTCATGGAATGATCACGTAGCTACCATATACTGGTCACGTGACTGATCATGCACTGATCACGTAAATGATCATGCACTGTTCACGTGACTGATCATGCACTGATCACGTGACTGATCATGCACTGATCACGTGGCTATCATGCACTGCTCACGTGGCTGATCATGCAACGATCACGTAGCAACCATGTACTGGTCACGTGACTGATCATGCACTGATCACGTAATTGATCATGCACTGATCACGTGGCTCATCATGCACTGATCACGTGGCTGATCACACATGTATCACGTGACTGATCATGCACTGATCACGTGGCTATCATGCACTGATCACGTGGCTGTCATGCACTGATCACGTGGATATCATGCACTGATCACGTGGCTGATCACACACGATCACATGACTGATCATGCACTGATCACGTGGCTATCATGCACTGATCACGTGGCTATCATGCACTGATCACGTGGCTGATCATGCACTGATCACGTAGCTATCATGCACTGATCACGTGACTGATCATGCACTGATCACGTAATGATCATGCACTGATCACGTGGCTGATCATGCACTGATCACGTGGCTGATCATGCACTGATCACGTGACTGATCATGCACTGATCACGTGATGATCATGCACTGATCACGTGGCTATCATGCACTGATCACGTGGCTGATCATGCACTGATCACGTAGCTATCATGCACTGATCACGTGACTGATCATGCACTGATCACGAATTGATCATGCACTGATCACGTGGCTGATCATGCACTGATCACGCACTGATCACGTGGCTGATCATGCACTGATCACGTGACTGATCATGCACTGATCACGTGGCTGATCATGCACTGATCACGTGACTGATCATGCACTGATCACGTGGCTGATCATGCACTGATCACGTGACTGATCATGCACTGATCACGTGACTGATCATGCACTGATCACGTGGCTATCATGCACTGATCACGTGGCTGATCATGCCATGATCACGCAGCTACCATGTACTGGTCACATGACTGATCATGCACTGATCACGTGACTGATCATGCACTGATCACGTGGCTATCATGCACTACTCACGTGGCTGATCATGCAATGATCATGTAGCTACCATGTACAGGTCACGTGAATGATCATACACCCATCAGGTGACTGATCATGCACTGATCACGTGGCTATCATGCACTGATCACGTGACTGATCATGCACTGATCACGTCTATATCATGCACTGATCACATGACTGCCCATGCACTGATCACGTGGATGATCATACACTAATCATGTGACAGATCATGCACTGATCACGTGGCTGATCATGCACTGATACCGTGACTGAGCATGGACTGATCACATGACTATCATGTAGTGATCACGTGACTTAATGGCGCTGATCATGTGACTGATCATGCACTGATCATGTTTGCTATCATACACTGATCATGTGCCTCTGGAGGCAATAAACAAAGAGCTGAGTAGGCACGAATCAAACAGTCAGCAGGCAATAATCATGGAACTCAGCTGTGAGGAATCATGCTGCTCAGCTGGCAATAATCAAGCAGCTGAGCAGGCAGGAATTACGCAGCACAGCTGGCAATTGTCAAGCAGATGACAGGCAGGAATCGTGCAGCTCAGCTGGCAATTGTCAAGCAGATGAGCAGACAGTAATCACGCAGCTCAGCAGGCCCTGATCACGTGACTGCATGCACTGTTCACGTGGCTGATCATGCACTGATCACGTGACTGATCATGCACTGATCACGTGGCTATCATGCACTGATCACGTGGCTGATCATGCACTGATCACGTGGCTGACCATGCACTGATCACGTGACTGATCATGCACTGATCACGTAACTGATCATGCACTGATCACGTGGCTGATCATGCACTGATCACGTGGCTGATCACACATGATCACGTGACTGATCATGCACTGATCACGTGGCTCATGCACTGATCACGTGGCTGATCATGCACTGATCACGTGGCTATCATGCACTGATCACGTGGCTGATCACACACTGATCACGTGACTGATCATGCACTGATCACGGCTATCATGCACTGATCACGTGGCTATCATGCACTGATCACGTGGCTGATCATGCACTGATCACGTAGCTATCATGTACTGGTCACGTGACTGATCATGCACTGATCACGTAATTGATCATGCACTGATCACGTGGCTGATCATGCACTGATCACGTGGCTGATCATACACTGATCACGTGACTGATCATGCACTGATCACGTGACTGATCATGCACTGATCACGTGGCTATCATGCACTGATCACGTGGCTGATCATGCACTGATCACGTGCCTGATCATGCACTGATCACGTGGCTGATCATGCACTGATCACGTGACTGATCATGCACTGATCACGTGTCTGATCATGCACTGATCACGTGGCTATCATGCACTGCTCACGTGGCTGATCATGCCATGATCACGCAGCTACCATGTACTGGTCACATGACTGATCATGCACTGATCACGTGACTGATCATGCAGTGATCACGTGGCTATCATGCACTACTCACGTGGCTGATCATGCAATGATCATGTAGCTACCATGTACAGGTCACGTGAATGATCATACACCCATCAGGTGACTGATCATGCACTGATCACGTGGCTATCATGCACTGATCACGAGACTGATCATGCACTGATCACGTCTATATCATGCACTGATCACATGACTGCCCATGCACTGATCACGTGGATGATCATACACTAATCATGTGACAGATCATGCACTGATCACGTGGCTGATCATGCACTGATACCGTGACTGAGCATGGACTGATCACATGACTATCATGTAGTGATCACGTGACTTAATGGCGCTGATCATGTGACTGATCATGCGCTGATCATGTTTGCTATCATACACTGATCATGTGCCTCTGGAGGCAATAAACAAAGAGCTGAGTAGGCACGAATCAAACAGTCAGCAGGCAATAATCATGGAACTCAGGTGTGAGGAATCATGCTGCTCAGCTGGCAATAATCAAGCAGCTGAGCAGGCAGGAATTACGCAGCACAGCTGGCAATTGTCAAGCAGATGACAGGCAGGAATCGTGCAGCTCAGCTGGCAATTGTCAAGCAGATGAGCAGACAGTAATCACGCAGCTCAGCAGGCCCAGATCACGTGACTGAGCATGCACTGTTCACGTGGCTGATCATACACTGATCACGTGATGATCATGCACTGATCACTTGGATATCATGCACTGATCACGTGGCTGATCATACACTGTTCACGTGTCTGACCATGCACTGATCACGTGGCTGATCATACACTGCTCACGTAACTGATCATGCACTGATCACGTGGCTATCATGCACTGATCACGTGGCTGAACATGCACTGTTCACGTGGCTGATCACACACCTGTCACGTGACATATCATGCACTGATCACGTGGCACTCATGCACTGATCACGTGGCTGATCATACACTGCTCACGTAACTCATGCACACATCACGTGGCTATCATGCACTGCTCACGTGGCTCGTCATGGAATGATCACGTAGCAACCATATACTGGTCACGTGACTGATCATGCACTGATCACGTAAATGATCATGCACTGATCACGTGACTGATCATGCACTGATCACGTGACTGATCATGCACTGATCACGTGGCTATCATGCACTGCTCACGTGGCTGATCATGCAACGATCACGAGCAACCATGTACTGGTCACGTGACTGATCATGCACTGATCACGTAATTGATCATGCACTGATCACGTGGCTCATCATGCACTGATCACGTGGCTGATCACACATGATCACGTGACTGATCATGCACTGATCACGTGGCTGATCATGCACTGATCACGTGGCTGATCATGCACTGATCACGTGGCTATCATGCACTGATCACGTGACTGATCATGCACTGATCACGTCTATATCATGCACTGATCACATGACTGCCCATGCACTGATCACGTGGATGATCATACACTGATCATGTGACAGATCATGCACTGATCACGTGGCTGATCATGCACTGATACCGTGACTGAGCATGGACTGATCACATGACTATCATGTAGTGATCACGTGACTTAATGGCGCTGATCATGTGACTGATCATGCACTGATCATGTTTGCTATCATACACTGATCATGTGCCTCTGGAGGCAATAAACAAAGAGCTGAGTAGGCACGAATCAAACAGTCAGCAGGCAATAATCATGGAACTCAGCTGTGAGGAATCATGCTGCTCAGCTGGCAATAATCAAGCAGCTGAGCAGGCAGGAATCGTGCAGCTCAGCTGGCAATTGTCAAGCAGATGAGCAGACAGTAATCACGCAGCTCAGCAGGCCCAGATCACGTGACTGAGCATGCACTGTTCACGTGGCTGATCATACACTGATCACGTGATGATCATGCACTGATCACTTGGATATCATGCACTGATCACGTGGCTGATCATACACTGTTCACGTGTCTGACCATGCACTGATCACGTGGCTGATCATACACTGCTCACGTAACTGATCATGCACTGATCACGTGGCTATCATGCACTGATCACGTGGCTGAACATGCACTGTTCACGTGGCTGATCACACACCTGTCACGTGACATATCATGCACTGATCACGTGGCACTCATGCACTGATCACGTGGCTGATCATACTCTGCTCACGTAACTCATGCACACATCACGTGGCTATCATGCACTGCTCACGTGGCTGTCATGGAATGATCACGTAGCTACCATATACTGGTCACGTGACTGATCATGCACAGATCACGTAAATGATCATGCACTGTTCACGTGACTGATCATGTACTGATCACGTGACTGATCATGCACTGATCACGTGGCTATCATGCACTGCTCACGTGGCTGATCATGCAACGATCACGTAGCAACCATGTACTGGTCACGTGACTGATCATGCACTGATCACGTAATTGATCATGCACTGATCACGTGGCTCATCATGCACTGATCACGTGGCTGATCACACATGATCACGTGACTGATCATGCACTGATCACGTGGCTATCATGCACTGATCACGTGGCTGTCATGCACTGATCACGTGGATATCATGCACTGATCACGTGGCTGATCACACACGTATCACATGACTGATCATGCACTGATCACGTGGCTATCATGCACTGATCACGTGGCTATCATGCACTGATCACGTGGCTGATCATGCACTGATCACGTAGCTACCATGTACTGGTCACGTGACTGATCATGCACTGATCACGTAATTGATCATGCACTGATCACGTGGCTGATCATGCACTGATCACGTGGCTGATCATGCACTGATCACGTAACTGATCATGCACTGATCACGTGACTGATCATGCACTGATCACGTGGCTATCATGCACTGATCACGTGGCTGATCATGCACTGATCACGTGACTGATCATGCACTGATCACGTGGCTGATCATGCACTGATCACGTGACTGATCATGCACTGATCACGTGGCTGATCATGCACTGATCACGTGACTGATCATGCACTGATCACGTGACTGATCATGCACTGATCACGTGGCTATCATGCACTGATCACGTGGCTGATCATGCATGATCACGCAGCTACATGTACTGATCACATGACTGATCATGCACTGATCACGTGACTGATCATGCACTGATCACGTGGCTATCATGCACTGATCACGTGGCTGATCATGCAATGATCATGTAGCTACCATGTACTGGTCACGTGAATGATCATGCACTGATCACGTGACTGATCATGCACTGATCACGTGGCTATCATGCACTGATCACGTGACTGATCATGCACTGATCACGTCTATATCATGCACTGATCACATGACTGATCATGCACTGATCACGTGGATGATCATACACTGATCACGTGACTGATCATGCACTGATCACGTGGCTGATCATGCACTGATCACGTGACTGATCATGCACTGATCACGTGACTGATCATGCACTGATCACGTGGCTATCATGCACTGATCACGTGGCTGATCATGCCATGATCACGCAGCTACCATGCACTGGTCACATGACTGATCATGCACTGATCACGTGACTGATCATGCACTGATCACGTGGCTATCATGCACTATCACGTGGCTGATCATGCAATGATCATGTAGCTACCATGTACAGGTCACGTGAATGATCATACACCCATCAGGTGACTGATCATGCACTGATCACGTGGCTATCATGCACTGATCACGTGACTGATCATGCACTGATCACGCCTATATCATGCACTGATCACATGACTGCCCATGCACTGATCACGTGGATGATCATACACTGATCATGTGACAGATCATGCACTGATCACGTGGCTGATCATGCACTGATACCGTGACTGAGCATGGACTGATCACATGACTATCATGTAGTGATCACGTGACTTAATGGCGCTGATCATGTGACTGATCATGCGCTGATCATGTTTGCTATCATACACTGATCATGTGCCTCTGGAGGCAATAAACAAAGAGCTGAGTAGGCACGAATCAAACAGTCAGCAGGCAATAATCATGGAACTCAGGTGTGAGGAATCATGCTGCTCAGCTGGCAATAATCAAGCAGCTGAGCAGGCAGGAATCGTGCAGCTCAGCTGGCAATTGTCAAGCAGATGAGCAGACAGTAATCACGCAGCTCAGCAGGCCCTGATCACGTGACTGAGCATGCACTGTTCACGTGGCTGATCATACACTGATCACGTGATGATCATGCACTGATCACTTGGATATCATGCACTGATCACGTGGCTGATCATGCACTGATCACGTGTCTGACCATGCACTGATCACGTGGCTGATCATGCACTGATCACGTAACTGATCATGCACTGATCACGTGGCTATCATGCACTGATCACGTGGCTGATCATGCACTGATCACGTGGCTGATCACACACTGTCACGTGACTATCATGCACTGATCACGTGGCACTCATGCACTGATCACGTGGCTGATCATACACTGATCACGTGACTCATGCACATCACGTGGCTATCATGCACTGATCACGTGGCTGTCATGCACTGATCACGTGGATATCATGCACTGATCACGTGGCTGATCACACACGATCACATGACTGATCATGCACTGATCACGTGGCTGATCATGCACTGATCACGTGGCTATCATGCACTGATCACGTGGCTGATCATGCAATGATCACGTAGCTACCATGCACTGGTCACGTGACTGATCATGCACTGATCACGTAATTGATCATGCACTGATCACGTGGCTGATCATGCACTGATCACGTGGCTGATCATGCACTGATCACGTGACTGATCATGCACTGATCACGTGACTGATCATGCACTGATCACGTGGCTATCATGCACTGATCACGTGGCTGATCATGCACTGATCACGTGCCTGATCATGCACTGATCACGTGGCTGATCATGCACTGATCACGTGACTGATCATGCACTGATCACGTGTCTGATCATGCACTGATCACGTGGCTATCATGCACTGATCACGTGGCTGATCATGCCATGATCACGCAGCTACCATGTACTGGTCACATGACTGATCATGCACTGATCACGTGACTGATCATGCACTGATCACGTGGCTATCATGCACTACTCACGTGGCTGATCATGCAATGATCATGTAGCTACCATGTACAGGTCACGTGAATGATCATACACCCATCAGGTGACTGATCATGCACTGATCACGTGGCTATCATGCACTGATCACGTGACTGATCATGCACTGATCACGTCTATATCATGCACTGATCACATGACTGCCCATGCACTGATCACGTGGATGATCATACACTAATCTTGTGACAGATCATGCACTGATCACGTGGCTGATCATGCACTGATACCGTGACTGAGCATGGACTGATCACATGACTATCATGTAGTGATCACGTGACTTAATGGCGCTGATCATGTGACTGATCATGCGCTGATCATGTTTGCTATCATACACTGATCATGTGCCTCTGGAGGCAATAAACAAAGAGCTGAGTAGGCACGAATCAAACAGTCAGCAGGCAATAATCATGGAACTCAGGTGTGAGGAATCATGCTGCTCAGCTGGCAATAATCAAGCAGCTGAGCAGGCAGGAATCGTGCAGCTCAGCTGGCAATTGTCAAGCAGATGAGCAGACAGTAATCACGCAGCTCAGCAGGCCCTGATCACGTGACTGAGCATGCACTGTTCACGTGGCTGATCATACACTGATCACGTGATGATCATGCACTGATCACTTGGATATCATGCACTGATCACGTGGCTGATCATACACTGTTCACGTGTCTGACCATGCACTGATCACGTGGCTGATCATACACTGCTCACGTAACTGATCATGCACTGATCACGTGGCTATCATGCACTGATCACGTGGCTGAACATGCACTGTTCACGTGGCTGATCACACACCTGTCACGTGACATATCATGCACTGATCACGTGGCACTCATGCACTGATCACGTGGCTGATCATACTCTGCTCACGAAATCATGCACACATCACGTGGCTATCATGCACTGCTCACGTGGCTCGTCATGGAATGATCACGTAGCAACCATATACTGGTCACGTGACTGATCATGCAAAGATCACGTAAATGATCATGCACTGTTCACGTGACTGATCATGTACTGATCACGTGACTGATCATGCACTGATCACGTGGCTATCATGCTCTGCTCACGTGGCTGATCATGCAACGATCACGAGCAACCATGTACTGGTCACGTGACTGATCATGCACTGATCACGTAATTGATCCTGCACTGATCACGTGGCTCATCATGCACTGATCACGTGGCTGATCACACATGTATCACGTGACTGATCATGCACTGATCACGTGGCTCTCATGCACTGATCACGTGGCTGTCATGCACTGATCACGTGGATATCATGCACTGATCACGTGGCTGATCACACACGTGATCACATGACTGATCATGCACTGATCACGTGGCTATCATGCACTGATCACGTGGCTGATCATGCAATGATCACGGCTGCCATGTACTGGTCACGTGACTGATCATGCACTGATCACGAATTGATCATGCACTGATCACGTGGCTGATCATGCACTGATCACGTGGCTGATCATACACTGATCACATGACTGATCATGCACTGATCACGTGACTGATCATGCACTGATCACGTGGCTGATCATGCACTGATCACGTGGCTGATCATGCACTGATCACGTGACTGATCATGCACTGATCACGTGTCTGATCATGCACTGATCACGTGGCTATCATGCACTGCTCACGTGGCTGATCATGCCATGATCACGCAGCTACCATGTACTGGTCACATGACTGATCATGCACTGATCACGTGACTGATCATGCAGTGATCACGTGGCTATCATGCACTACTCACGTGGCTGATCATGCAATGATCATGTAGCTACCATGTACAGGTCACGTGAATGATCATACACCCATCAGGTGACTGATCATGCACTGATCACGTGGCTATCATGCACTGATCACGAGACTGATCATGCACTGATCACGTCTATATCATGCACTGATCACATGACTGTGCACTGATCACGTGGATGATCATACACTAATCTTGTGACAGATCATGCACTGATCACGTGGCTGATCATGCACTGATACCGTGACTGAGCATGGACTGATCACATGACTATCATGTAGTGATCACGTGACTTAATGGCGCTGATCATGTGACTGATCATGCACTGATCATGTTTGCTATCATACACTGATCATGTGCCTCTGGAGGCAATAAACAAAGAGCTGAGTAGGCACGAATCAAACAGTCAGCAGGCAATAATCATGGAACTCAGGTGTGAGGAATCATGCTGCTCAGCTGGCAATAATCAAGCAGCTGAGCAGGCAGGAATTACGCAGCACAGCTGGCAATTGTCAAGCAGATGACAGGCAGGAATCGTGCAGCTCAGCTGGCAATTGTCAAGCAGATGAGCAGACAGTAATCACGCAGCTCAGCAGGCCCTGATCACGTGACTGAGCATGCACTGTTCACGTGGCTGATCATACACTGATCACGTGATGATCATGCACTGATCACGTGGCTATCATGCACTGATCACGTGGCTGATCATGCACTGATCACGTGGCTGATCACACACTGTCACGTGACATATCATGCACTGATCACGTGGCACTCATGCACTGATCACGTGGCTGATCATACACTGATCACGTAACTCATGCACACATCACGTGGCTATCATGCACTGCTCACGTGGCTGATCATGGAATGATCACGTAGCAACCATATACTGGTCACGTGACTGATCATGCACTGATCACGTAAATGATCATGCACTGTTCACGTGACTGATCATGCACTGATCACGTGACTGATCATGCACTGATCACGTGGCTATCATGCACTGCTCACGTGGCTGATCATGCAACGATCACGTAGCAACCATGTACTGGTCACGTGACTGATCATGCACTGATCACGAATTGATCATGCACTGATCACGTGGCTCATCATGCACTGATCACGTGGCTGATCACACATGTATCACGTGACTGATCATGCACTGATCACGTGGCTATCATGCACTGATCACGTGGCTATCATGCACTGATCACGTGGCTGATCATGCAATGATCACGTAGCTACCATGTACTGGTCACGTGACTGATCATGCACTGATCACGTAATTGATCATGCACTGATCACGTGGCTGATCATGCACTGATCACGTGGCTGATCATACACTGATCACATGACTGATCATGCACTGATCACGTGACTGATCATGCACTGATCACGTGGCTATCATGCACTGATCACGTGGCTGGACATACACTGATCACGTGCCTGATCATGCACTGATCACGTGGCTGATCATGCACTGATCACGTGACTGATCATGCACTGATCTCGTGTCTGATCATGCACTGATCACGTGGCTATCATGCACTGCTCACGTGGCTGATCATGCCATGATCACGCAGCTACCATGTACTGGTCACATGACTGATCATGCACTGATCACGTGACTGATCATGCAGTGATCACGTGGCTATCATGACTACTCACGTGGCTGATCATGCAATGATCATGTAGCTACCATGTACAGGTCACGTGAATGATCATACACCCATCAGGTGACTGATCATGCACTGATCACGTGGCTATCATGCACTGATCACGAGACTGATCATGCACTGATCACGTCTATATCATGCACTGATCACATGACTGCCCATGCACTGATCACGTGGATGATCATACACTAATCTTGTGACAGATCATGCACTGATCACGTGGCTGATCATGCACTGATACCGTGACTGAGCATGGACTGATCACATGACTATCATGTAGTGATCACGTGACTTAATGGCGCTGATCATGTGACTGATCATGCGCTGATCATGTTTGCTATCATACACTGATCATGTGCCTCTGGAGGCAATAAACAAAGAGCTGAGTAGGCACGAATCAAACAGTCAGCAGGCAATAATCATGGAACTCAGGTGAGGAATCATGCTGCTCAGCTGGCAATAATCAAGCAGCTGAGCAGGCAGGAATTACGCAGCACAGCTGGCAATTGTCAAGCAGATGACAGGCAGGAATCGTGCAGCTCAGCTGGCAATTGTCAAGCAGATGAGCAGACAGTAATCACGCAGCTCAGCAGGCCCAGATCACGTGACTGAGCATGCACTGTTCACGTGGCTGATCATACACTGATCACGTGATGATCATGCACTGATCACTTGGATATCATGCACTGATCACGTGGCTGATCATACACTGTTCACGTGTCTGACCATGCACTGATCACGTGGCTGATCATACACTGCTCACGTAACTGATCATGCACTGATCACGTGGCTATCATGCACTGATCACGTGGCTGAACATGCACTGTTCACGTGGCTGATCACACACCTGTCACGTGACATATCATGCACTGATCACGTGGCACTCATGCACTGATCACGTGGCTGATCATACTCTGCTCACGTAACTCATGCACACATCACGTGGCTATCATGCACTGCTCACGTGGCTCATGGAATGATCACGTAGCTACCATATACTGGTCACGTGACTGATCATGCAAAGATCACGTAAATGATCATGCACTGTTCACGTGACTGATCATGTACTGATCACGTGACTGATCATGCACTGATCACGTGGCTATCATGCACTGCTCACGTGGCTGATCATGCAACGATCACGTAGCAACCATGTACTGGTCACGTGACTGATCATGCACTGATCACGTAATTGATCCTGCACTGATCACGTGGCTCATCATGCACTGATCACGTGGCTGATCACACATGTATCACGTGACTGATCATGCACTGATCACGTGGCTATCATGCACTGATCACGTGGCTGTCATGCACTGATCACGTGGATATCATGCACTGATCACGTGGCTGATCACACACGATCACATGACTGATCATGCACTGATCACGTGGCTGATCATGCACTGATCACGTGGCTATCATGCACTGATCACGTGGCTGATCACACATGATCACGTGACTGATCATGCACTGATCACGTGGCTCTCATGCACTGATCACGTGGCTGATCATGCACTGATCACGTGGATATCATGCACTGATCACGTGGCTGATCACACACGATCACATGACTGATCATGCACTGATCACGTGGCTATCATGCACTGATCACGTGGCTATCATGCACTGATCACGTGGCTGATCATGCAATGATCACGAGCTACCATGCACTGGTCACGTGACTGATCATGCACTGATCACGTAATTGATCATGCACTGATCACGTGGCTGATCATGCACTGATCACGTGGCTGATCATACACTGATCACAACTGATCATGCACTGATCACGTGACTGATCATGCACTGATCACGTGGCTATCATGCACTGATCACGTGGCTGATCATACACTGATCACGTGCCTGGTCATGCACTGATCACGTGGCTGATCATGCACTGATCACGTGACTGATCATGCACTGATCACGTGTCTGATCATGCACTGATCACGTGGCTATCATGCACTGATCACGTGGCTGATCATGCCATGATCACGCAGCTACCATGCACTGGTCACATGACTGATCATGCACTGATCACGTGACTGATCATGCACTGATCACGTGGCTATCATGCACTACTCACGTGGCTGATCATGCAATGATCATGTAGCTACCATGTACAGGTCACGTGAATGATCATACACCCATCAGGTGACTGATCATGCACTGATCACGTGGCTATCATGCACTGATCACGAGACTGATCATGCACTGATCACGTCTATATCATGCACTGATCACATGACTGCCCATGCACTGATCACGTGGATGATCATACACTAATCTTGTGACAGATCATGCACTGATCACGTGGCTGATCATGCACTGATACCGTGACTGAGCATGGACTGATCACATGACTATCATGTAGTGATCACGTGACTTAATGGCGCTGATCATGTGACTGATCATGCGCTGATCATGTTTGCTATCATACACTGATCATGTGCCTCTGGAGGCAATAAACAAAGAGCTGAGTAGGCACGAATCAAACAGTCAGCAGGCAATAATCATGGAACTCAGGTGTGAGGAATCATGCTGCTCAGCTGGCAATAATCAAGCAGCTGAGCAGGCAGGAATTACGCAGCACAGCTGGCAATTGTCAAGCAGATGACAGGCAGGAATCGTGCAGCTCAGCTGGCAATTGTCAAGCAGATGAGCAGACAGTAATCACGCAGCTCAGCAGGCCCAGATCACGTGACTGAGCATGCACTGTTCACGTGGCTGATCATACACTGATCACGTGATGATCATGCACTGATCACTTGGATATCATGCACTGATCACGTGGCTGATCATACACTGTTCACGTGTCTGACCATGCACTGATCACGTGGCTGATCATACACTGCTCACGTAACTGATCATGCACTGATCACGTGGCTATCATGCACTGATCACGTGGCTGAACATGCACTGTCACGTGGCTGATCACACACCTGTCACGTGACATATCATGCACTGATCACGTGGCTGATCATACTCTGCTCACGTAACTCATGCACACATCACGTGGCTATCATGCACTGCTCACGTGGCTCGTCATGGAATGATCACGTAGCAACCATATACTGGCACGACTGATCATGCAAAGATCACGTAAATGATCATGCACTGTTCACGTGACTGATCATGTACTGATCACGTGACTGATCATGCACTGATCACGTGGCTATCATGCACTGCTCACGTGGCTGATCATGCAACGATCACGTAGCAACCATGTACTGGTCACGTGACTGATCATGCACTGATCACGTAATTGATCATGCACTGATCACGTGGCTCATCATGCACTGATCACGTGGCTGATCACACATGTATCACGTGACTGATCATGCACTGATCCCGTGGCTCATGCACTGATCACGTGGCTGTCATGCACTGATCACGTGGATATCATGCACTGATCATGTGGCTGATCACACACGATCACATGACTGATCATGCACTGATCACGTGGCTATCATGCACTGATCACGTGGCTATCATGCACTGATCACGTGGCTGATCATGCAATGATCACGTAGCTACCATGTACTGTCACGTGACTGATCATGCACTGATCACGTAATTGATCATGCACTGATCATGTGGCTGATCATGCACTGATCACGTGGCTGATCATACACTGATCACAACTGATCATGCACTGATCACGTGACTGATCATGCACTGATCACGTGGCTATCATGCACTGATCACTTGGCTGACATACACTGATCACGTGCCTGGTCATGCACTGATCACGTGGCTGATCATGCACTGATCACGTGACTGATCATGCACTGATCTCGTGTCTGATCATGCACTGATCACGTGGCTATCATGCACTGCTCACGTGGCTGATCATGCCATGATCACGCAGCTACCATGTACTGGTCACATGACTGATCATGCACTGATCACGTGACTGATCATGCAGTGATCACGTGGCTATCATGAACTACTCACGTGGCTGATCATGCAATGATCATGTAGCTACCATGTACAGGTCACGTGAATGATCATACACCCATCAGGTGACTGATCATGCACTGATCACGTGGCTATCATGCACTGATCACGAGACTGATCATGCACTGTTCACGTCTATATCATGCACTGATCACATGACTGCCCGTGCACTGATCACGTGGATGATCATACACTAATCTTGTGACAGATCATGCACTGATCACGTGGCTGATCATGCACTGATACCGTGACTGAGCATGGACTGATCACATGACTATCATGTAGTGATCACGTGACTTAATGGCGCTGATCATGTGACTGATCATGCGCTGATCATGTTTGCTATCATACACTGATCATGTGCCTCTGGAGGCAATAAACAAAGAGCTGAGTAGGCACGAATCAAACAGTCAGCAGGCAATAATCATGGAACTCAGGTGTGAGGAATCATGCTGCTCAGCTGGCAATAATCAAGCAGCTGAGCAGGCAGGAATCAGGCAGCACAGCTGGCAATTGTCAAGCAGATGAGCAGACAGTAATCACGCAGCTCAGCAGGCCCAGATCACGTGACTGAGCATGCACTGTTCACGTGGCTGATCATACACTGATCACGTGATGATCATGCACTGATCACTTGGATATCATGCACTGATCACGTGGCTGATCATACACTGTTCACGTGTCTGACCATGCACTGATCACGTGGCTGATCATACACTGCTCACGTAACTGATCATGCACTGATCACGTGGCTATCATGCACTGATCACGTGGCTGAACATGCACTGTTCACGTGGCTGATCACACACCTGTCACGTGACATATCATGCACTGATCACGTGGCACTCATGCACTGATCACGTGGCTGATCATACTCTGCTCACGTAACTCATGCACACATCACGTGGCTATCATGCACTGCTCACGTGGCTCGTCATGGAATGATCACGTAGCAACCATATACTGGTAACGTGACTGATCATGCAAAGATCACGTAAATGATCATGCACTGTTCACGTGACTGATCATGTACTGATCACGTGACTGATCATGCACTGACCACGTGGCTATCATGCTCTGCTCACGTGGCTGATCATGCAACGATCACGTAGCAACCATGTACTGGTCACGTGACTGATCATGCACTGATCACGTAATTGATCCTGCACTGATCACGTGGCTCATCATGCACTGATCACGTGGCTGATCACACATGTATCACGTGACTGATCATGCACTGATCACGTGGCTCTCATGCACTGATCACGTGGCTGTCATGCACTGATCACGTGGATATCATGCACTGATCATGTGGCTGATCACACACGTATCACATGACTGATCATGCACTGATCACGTGGCTATCATGCACTGATCACGTGGCTGATCAGGCAATGATCACGTAGCTACCATGTACTGGTCACGTGACTGATCATGCACTGATCACGTAATTGATCATGCACTGATCATGTGGCTGATCATGCACTGATCACGTGGCTGATCATACACTGATCACATAACTGATCATGCACTGATCACGTGACTGATCATGCACTGATCACGTGGCTATCATGCACTGATCACGTGGCTGACATACACTGATCACGTGGCTGATCATGCACTGATCACGTGACTGATCATGCACTGATCACGTGTCTGATCATGCACTGATCACGTGGCTATCATGCACTGATCACGTGGCTGATCATGCCATGATCACGCAGCTACCATGTACTGGTCACATGACTGATCATGCACTGATCACGTGACTGATCATGCACTGATCACGTGGCTATCATGCACTATCACGTGGCTGATCATGCAATGATCATGTAGCTACCATGTACAGGTCACGTGAATGATCATACACCCATCAGGTGACTGATCATGCACTGATCACGTCATATCATGCACTGATCACATGACTGCCCATGCACTGATCACGTGGATGATCATACACTAATTGTGACAGATCATGCACTGATCACGTGGCTGATCATGCACTGATACCGTGACTGAGCATGGACTGATCACATGACTATCATGTAGTGATCACGTGACTTAATGGCGCTGATCATGTGACTGATCATGCGCTGATCATGTTTGCTATCATACACTGATCATGTGCCTCTGGAGGCAATAAACAAAGAGCTGAGTAGGCACGAATCAAACAGTCAGCAGGCAATAATCATGGAACTCAGGTGTGAGGAATCATGCTGCTCAGCTGGCAATAATCAAGCAGCTGAGCAGGCAGGAATTACGCAGCACAGCTGGCAATTGTCAAGCAGATGACAGGCAGGAATCGTGCAGCTCAGCTGGCAATTGTCAAGCAGATGAGCAGACAGTAATCACGCAGCTCAGCAGGCCCTGATCACGTGACTGAGCATGCACTGTTCACGTGGCTGATCATACACTGATCACGTGATGATCATGCACTGATCACTTGGATATCATGCACTGATCACGTGGCTGATCATACACTGCTCACGAACTGATCATGCACTGATCACGTGGCTATCATGCACTGATCACGTGGCTGAACATGCACTGTCACGTGGCTGATCACACACCTGTCACGTGACATATCATGCACTGATCACGTGGCACTCATGCACTGATCACGTGGCTGATCATACTCTGCTCACGTAACTCATGCACACATCACGTGGCTATCATGCACTGCTCACGTGGCTCGTCATGGAATGATCACGTAGCAACCATATACTGGTAACGTGACTGATCATGCACTGATCACGTAAATGATCATGCACTGTTCACGTGACTGATCATGTACTGATCACGTGACTGATCATGCACTGATCACGTGGCTATCATGCACTGCTCACGTGGCTGATCATGCAACGATCACGTAGCAACCATGTACTGGTCACGTGACTGATCATGCACTGATCACGTAATTGATCATGCACTGATCACGTGGCTCATCATGCACTGATCACGTGGCTGATCACACATGATCACGTGACTGATCATGCACTGATCCACGTGGCTCTCATGCACTGATCACGTGGCTGTCATGCACTGATCACGTGGATATCATGCACTGATCACGTGGCTGATCACACACGTATCACATGACTGATCATGCACTGATCACGTGGCTATCATGCACTGATCACGTGGCTATCATGCACTGATCACGTGGCTGATCATGCAATGATCACGAGCTACCATGTACTGGTCACGTGACTGATCATGCACTGATCACGTAATTGATCATGCACTGATCATGGCTGATCATGCACTGATCACGTGGCTGATCATGCACTGATCACATGACTGATCATGCACTGATCACGTGACTGATCATGCACTGATCACGTGGCTATCATGCACTGATCACGTGGCTGACATGCACTGATCACGTGCCTGGTCATGCACTGATCACGTGGCTGATCATGCACTGATCACGTGACTGATCATGCACTGATCACGTGTCTGATCATGCACTGAACACGTGGCTATCATGCACTGCTCACGTGGCTGATCATGCCATGATCACGCAGCTACCATGTACTGGTCACATGACTGATCATGCACTGATCACGTGACTGATCATGCACTGATCACGTGGCTATCATGAACTACTCACGTGGCTGATCATGCAATGATCATGTAGCTACCATGTACAGGTCACGTGAATGATCATACACCCATCAGGTGACTGATCATGCACTGATCACGTGGCTATCATGCACTGATCACGAGACTGATCATGCACTGTTCACATCTATATCATGCACTGATCACATGACTGCACTGATCACGTGGCTGATCATGCACTGATACCGTGACTGAGCATGGACTGATCACATGACTATCATGTAGTGATCACGTGACTTAATGGCGCTGATCATGTGACTGATCATGCGCTGATCATGTTTGCTATCATACACTGATCATGTGCCTCTGGAGGCAATAAACAAAGAGCTGAGTAGGCACGAATCAAACAGTCAGCAGGCAATAATCATGGAACTCAGGTGTGAGGAATCATGCTGCTCAGCTGGCAATAATCAAGCAGCTGAGCAGGCAGGAATTATGCAGCACAGCTGGCAATTGTCAAGCAGATGACAGGCAGGAATCGTGCAGCTCAGCTGGCAATTGTCAAGCAGATGAGCAGACAGTAATCACGCAGCTCAGCAGGCCCAGATCACGTGACTGAGCATGCACTGTTCACGTGGCTGATCATACACTGATCACGTGATGATCATGCACTGATCACTTGGATATCATGCACTGATCACGTGGCTGATCATACACTGTTCACGTGTCTGACCATGCACTGATCACGTGGCTGATCATACACTGCTCACGTAACTGATCATGCACTGATCACGTGGCTATCATGCACTGATCACGTGGCTGAACATGCACTGTTCACGTGGCTGATCACACACCTGTCACGTGACATATCATGCACTGATCACGTGGCACTCATGCACTGATCACGTGGCTGATCATACTCTGCTCACGTAACTCATGCACACATCACGTGGCTATCATGCACTGCTCACGTGGCTCGTCATGGAATGATCACGTAGCAACCATATACTGGTAACGTGACTGATCATGCAAAGATCACGTAAATGATCATGCACTGTTCACGTGACTGATCATGTACTGATCACGTGACTGATCATGCACTGATCACGTGGCTATCATGCTCTGCTCACGTGGCTGATCATGCAACGATCACGTAGCAACCATGTACTGGTCACGTGACTGATCATGCACTGATCACGTAATTGATCCTGCACTGATCACGTGGCTCATCATGCACTGATCACGTGGCTGATCACACATGTATCACGTGACTGATCATGCACTGATCCCGTGGCTCTCATGCACTGATCATGATGTCATGCACTGATCACGTGGATATCATGCACTGATCATGTGGCTGATCACACACGTATCACATGACTGATCATGCACTGATCACGTGGCTATCATGCACTGATCACGTGGCTGATCAGGCAATGATCACGTAGCTACCATGTACTGGTCACGTGACTGATCATGCACTGATCACGTAATTGATCATGCACTGATCATGTGGCTGATCATGCACTGATCACGTGGCTGATCATGCACTGATCACATAACTGATCATGCACTGATCACGTGACTGATCATGCACTGATCACGTGGCTATCATGCACTGATCACGTGGCTGACATGCACTGATCACGTGCCTGATCATGCACTGATCACGTGACTGATCATGCACTGATCACGTGTCTGATCATGCACTGATCACGTGGCTATCATGCACTGCTCACGTGGCTGATCATGCCATGATCACGCAGCTACCATGTACTGGTCACATGACTGATCATGCACTGATCACGTGACTGATCATGCAGTGATCACGTGGCTATCATGCACTACTCACGTGGCTGATCATGCAATGATCATGTAGCTACCATGTACAGGTCACGTGAATGATCATACACCCATCAGGTGACTGATCATGCACTGATCACGTGGCTATCATGCACTGATCACGTGACTGATCATGCACTGATCACGTCTATATCATGCACTGATCACATGACTGCCCATGCACTGATCACGTGGATGATCATACACTAATCTTGTGACAGATCATGCACTGATCACGTGGCTGATCATGCACTGATACCGTGACTGAGCATGGACTGATCACATGACTATCATGTAGTGATCACGTGACTTAATGGCGCTGATCATGTGACTGATCATGCGCTGATCATGTTTGCTATCATACACTGATCATGTGCCTCTGGAGGCAATAAACAAAGAGCTGAGTAGGCACGAATCAAACAGTCAGCAGGCAATAATCATGGAACTCAGGTGTGAGGAATCATGCTGCTCAGCTGGCAATAATCAAGCAGCTGAGCAGGCAGGAATTACGCAGCACAGCTGGCAATTGTCAAGCAGATGACAGGCAGGAATCGTGCAGCTCAGCTGGCAATTGTCAAGCAGATGAGCAGACAGTAATCACGCAGCTCAGCAGGCCCAGATCACGTGACTGAGCATGCACTCACGTTGACGTGGATGATCATGCACTGATCACGATCATGCACTGATCACGTGGCTGATCATGCACTGATCACTTGGATATCATGCACTGATCACGTGGCTGATCATGCACTGTTCACGTGTCTGATCATGCACTGATCACGTGGCTGATCATACACTGCTCACGTGACTGATCATGCACTGATCACGTGGCTATCATGCACTGATCACGTGGCTGATCATGCACTGATCACGTGGCTGATCACACACCTGTCACGTGACATATCATGCACTGATCACGTGGCACTCATGCACTGATCACGTGGCTGATCATACTCTGCTCACGTAACTCATGCACACATCACGTGGCTATCATGCACTGCTCACGTGGCTGTCATGGAATGATCACGTAGCAACCATATACTGGTCACGTGACTGATCATGCACTGATCACGTAAATGATCATGCACTGTTCACGTGACTGATCATGTACTGATCACGTGACTGATCATGCACTGATCACGTGGCTATCATGCTCTGCTCACGTGGCTGATCATGCAACGATCACGTAGCAACCATGTACTGGTCACGTGACTGATCATGCACTGATCACGTAATTGATCATGCACTGATCACGTGGCTCATCATGCACTGATCACGTGGCTGATCACACATGATCACGTGACTGATCATGCACTGATCACGTGGCTATCATGCACTGATCACGTGGCTGTCATGCACTGATCACGTGGATATCATGCACTGATCATGTGGCTGATCACACACGTATCACATGACTGATCATGCACTGATCACGTGGCTATCATGCACTGATCACGTGGCTATCATGCACTGATCACGTGGCTGATCATGCACTGATCACGTAGCTATCATGCACTGATCACGTGACTGATCATGCACTGATCACGTAATTGATCATGCACTGATCACGTGGCTGATCATGCACTGATCACGTGGCTGATCATGCACTGATCACGTGACTGATCATGCACTGATCACGTGACTGATCATGCACTGATCACGTGGCTATCATGCACTGATCACGTGGCTGATCATGCACTGATCACGTGCCTGATCATGCACTGATCACGTGGCTGATCATGCACTGATCACGTGACTGATCATGCACTGATCACGTGGCTGATCATGCACTGATCACGTGACTGATCATGCACTGATCACGTGACTGATCATGCACTGATCACGTCATCATGCACTGCTCACGTGGCTGATCATGCCATGATCACGCAGCTACCATGTACTGGTCACATGACTGATCATGCACTGATCACGTGACTGATCATGCAGTGATCACGTGGCTATCATGAACTACTCACGTGGCTGATCATGCAATGATCATGTAGCTACCATGTACAGGTCACGTGAATGATCATACACCCATCAGGTGACTGATCATGCACTGATCACGTGGCTATCATGCACTGATCACGTGACTGATCATGCACTGATCACGTCTATATCATGCACTGATCACATGACTGCATGCACTGATCACGTGGATGATCATACACTGATCACGTGACTGATCATGCACTGATCACGTGGCTGATCATGCACTGATCACGTGACTGATCATGGACTGATCACATGACTATCATGCAGTGATCACGTGACTTAATGCACTGATCATGTGACTGATCATGCACTGATCATGTTTGCTATCATACACTGATCATGTGCCTCTGGAGGCAATAAACAAAGAGCTGAGTAGGCACGAATCAAACAGTCAGCAGGCAATAATCATGGAACTCATCATGCTGCTCAGCTGGCTATGATGCACAGGCAGGCAATCATGCAGCTCAGCTGGCAATTGTCAAGCAGATGAGCAGACAGTAATCACGCAGCTCAGCAGGCCCAGATCACGTGACTGAGCATGCACTGTTCACGTGGCTGATCATACACTGATCACGTGATGATCATGCACTGATCACGGATATCATGCACTGATCACGTGGCTGATCATACACATCTGTGTCTGATCATGCACTGATCACGTGGCTGATCATGCACACGATCACGTAACTGATCATGCACTGATCACGTGGCTATCATGCACTGATCACGTGGCTGAACATGCACTGTTCACGTGGCTGATCACACACCTGTCACGTGACATATCATGCACTGATCACGTGGCACTCATGCACTGATCACGTGGCTGATCATACTCTGCTCACGTAACTCATGCACACATCACGTGGCTATCATGCACTGCTCACGTGGCTCGTCATGGAATGATCACGTAGCAACCATATACTGGTCACGTGACTGATCATGCAAAGATCACGTAAATGATCATGCACTGTTCACGTGACTGATCATGTACTGATCACGTGACTGATCATGCACTGATCACGTGGCTATCATGCACTGCTCACGTGGCTGATCATGCAACGATCACGTAGCAACCATGTACTGGTCACGTGACTGATCATGCACTGATCACGTAATTGATCCTGCACTGATCACGTGGCTCATCATGCACTGATCACGTGGCTGATCACACATGTATCACGTGACTGATCATGCACTGATCACGTGGCTATCATGCACTGATCACGTGGCTGTCATGCACTGATCACGTGGATATCATGCACTGATCACGTGGCTGATCACACACGTATCACATGACTGATCATGCACTGATCACGTGGCTATCATGCACTGATCACGTGGCTATCATGCACTGATCACGTGGCTGATCATGCAATGATCACGTAGCTACCATGTACTGGTCACGTGACTGATCATGCACTGATCACGTAATTGATCATGCACTGATCACGTGGCTGATCATGCACTGATCACGTGGCTGATCATACACTGATCACATAACTGATCATGCACTGATCACGTGACTGATCATGCACTGATCACGTGGCTATCATGCACTGATCACTTGGCTGACATACACTGATCACGTGCCTGGTCATGCACTGATCACGTGGCTGATCATGCACTGATCACGTGACTGATCATGCACTGATCTCGTGTCTGATCATGCACTGATCACGTGGCTATCATGCACTGCTCACGTGGCTGATCATGCCATGATCACGCAGCTACCATGTACTGGTCACATGACTGATCATGCACTGATCACGTGACTGATCATGCAGTGATCACGTGGCTATCATGAACTACTCACGTGGCTGATCATGCAATGATCATGTAGCTACCATGTACAGGTCACGTGAATGATCATACACCCATCAGGTGACTGATCATGCACTGATCACGTGGCTATCATGCACTGATCACGAGACTGATCATGCACTGTCACGTCTATATCATGCACTGATCACATGACTGCCCGTGCACTGATCACGTGGATGATCATACACTAATCTTGTGACAGATCATGCACTGATCACGTGGCTGATCATGCACTGATACCGTGACTGAGCATGGACTGATCACATGACTATCATGTAGTGATCACGTGACTTAATGGCGCTGATCATGTGACTGATCATGCGCTGATCATGTTTGCTATCATACACTGATCATGTGCCTCTGGAGGCAATAAACAAAGAGCTGAGTAGGCACGAATCAAACAGTCAGCAGGCAATAATCATGGAACTCAGGTGAGGAATCATGCTGCTCAGCTGGCAATAATCAAGCAGCTGAGCAGGCAGGAATTACGCAGCACAGCTGGCAATTGTCAAGCAGATGACAGGCAGGAATCGTGCAGCTCAGCTGGCAATTGTCAAGCAGATGAGCAGACAGTAATCACGCAGCTCAGCAGGCCCAGATCACGTGACTGAGCATGCACTGTTCACGTGGCTGATCATACACTGATCACGTGATGATCATGCACTGATCACTTGGATATCATGCACTGATCACGTGGCTGATCATACACTGTTCACGTGTCTGACCATGCACTGATCACGTGGCTGATCATACACTGATCACGTGGCTGATCATGCACTGATCACGTGGCTGAACATGCACTGTTCACGTGGCTGATCACACACCTGTCACGTGACATATCATGCACTGATCACGTGGCACTCATGCACTGATCACGTGGCTGATCATACTCTGCTCACGTAACTCATGCACACATCACGTGGCTATCATGCACTGCTCACGTGGCTCGTCATGGAATGATCACGTAGCAACCATACTGGTCACGTGACTGATCATGCAAAGATCACGTAAATGATCATGCACTGTTCACGTGACTGATCATGTACTGATCACGTGACTGATCATGCACTGATCACGTGGCTATCATGCTCTGCTCACGTGGCTGATCATGCAATGATCACGTAGCAACCATGTACTGGTCACGTGACTGATCATGCACTGATCACGTAATTGATCATGCACTGATCACGTGGCTCATCATGCACTGATCACGTGGCTGATCATACATGATCACGTGACTGATCATGCACTGATCACGTGGCTATCATGCACTGATCACGTGGATATCATGCACTGATCACGTGGCTGATCACACACGTATCACGTGACTGATCATGCACTGATCACGTGGCTATCATGCACTGATCACGTGGCTATCATGCACTGATCACGTGGCTGATCATGCAATGATCACGAGCTATCATGTACTGGTCACGTGACTGATCATGCACTGATCACGTGACTGATCATGCACTGATCACGTGGCTGATCATGCACTGATCACGTGGCTGATCATGCACTGATCATGTGACTGATCATGCACTGATCACGTGACTGATCATGCACTGATCACGTGCCTGATCATGCACTGATCACGTGGCTGATCATGCACTGATCACGCAGCTGATCATGCACTGATCACGTGACTGATCATGCACTGATCACGATTCATGCACTGATCACGTGGCTGATCATGCACTGATCACGTGGCTGATCATGCACTGATCACGTGGCTATCATGCACTGATCACGTGGCTGATCATGCACTGATCACGTGCTATCATGCACTGGTCACGTGACTGATCATGCACTGATCACGTAGCTGATCATGCACTGATCACGTGGCTGATCATGCACTGATCACGTGGCTGATCATGCACTGATCACGTGACTGATCATGCACTGATCACGTGACTGATCATGCACTGATCACGTCTATATCATGCACTGATCACATGACTGCATGCACTGATCACGTGGATGATCATACACTAATCATGACAGATCATGCACTGATCACGTGGCTGATCATGCACTGATACCGTGACTGAGCATGGACTGATCACATGACTATCATGTAGTGATCACGTGACTTAATGGCGCTGATCATGTGACTGATCATGCACTGATCATGTTTGCTATCATACACTGATCATGTGCCTCTGGAGGCAATAAACAAAGAGCTGAGTAGGCACGAATCAAACAGTCAGCAGGCAATAATCATGGAACTCAGGTGTGAGGAATCATGCTGCTCAGCTGGCAATAATCAAGCAGCTGAGCAGGCAGGAATTACGCAGCACAGCTGGCAATTGTCAAGCAGATGACAGGCAGGAATCGTGCAGCTCAGCTGGCAATTGTCAAGCAGATGAGCAGACAGTAATCACGCAGCTCAGCAGGCCCAGATCACGTGACTGAGCATGCACTGTTCACGTGGCTGATCATACACTGATCACGTGACTGATCATGCACTGATCACGTGGCTATCATGCACTGATCACGTGGCTGATCATGCACTGATCACGTGCTGACCATGCACTGATCACGTGGCTGATCATGCACTGATCACGTAACTGATCATGCACTGATCACGTGGCTATCATGCACTGATCACGTGGCTGACCATGCACTGTATCACGTGACTGATCATGCACTGATCACGTGCATCATGCACTGATCACGTGGCTGTCATGCACTGATCACGTGGCTATCATGCACTGACACGTGGCTGATCACACACGATCACGTGACTGATCATGCACTGATCACGTGGCTATCATGCACTGATCACGTGGCTATCATGCACTGATCACGTGGCTGATCATGCAATGATCACGTAGCTATCATGTACTGGTCACGTGACTGATCATGCACTGATCACGTAACTGATCATGCACTGATCACGTGGCTGATCATGCACTGATCACGTGGCTGATCATGCACTGATCACGTGACTGATCATGCACTGATCACGTGACTGATCATGCACTGATCACGTGGCTATCATGCACTGATCACGTGGCTGATCATACACTGATCACGTGGCTGATCATGCACTGATCACGTGGCTGATCATGCACTGATCACGTGACTGATCATGCACTGATCACGTGACTGATCATGCACTGATCACGTGGCTATCATGCACTGCTCACGTGGCTGATCATGCCATGATCACGCAGCTACCATGTACTGGTCACATGACTGATCATGCACTGATCACGTGACTGATCATGCACTGATCACGTGGCTATCATGCACTACTCACGTGGCTGATCATGCAATGATCATGTAGCTACATGCAGTCACGTGAATGATCATACACCCATCAGGTGACTGATCATGCACTGATCACGTGGCTATCATGCACTGATCACGAGACTGATCATGCACTGATCACGTCTATATCATGCACTGATCACATGACTGTCATGCACTGATCACGTGGATGATCATACACTAATCATGTGACAGATCATGCACTGATCACGTGGCTGATCATGCACTGATACCGTGACTGAGCATGGACTGATCACATGACTATCATGTAGTGATCACGTGACTTAATGGCGCTGATCATGTGACTGATCATGCGCTGATCATGTTTGCTATCATACACTGATCATGTGCCTCTGGAGGCAATAAACAAAGAGCTGAGTAGGCACGAATCAAACAGTCAGCAGGCAATAATCATGGAACTCAGCTGTGAGGAATCATGCTGCTCAGCTGGCAATAATCAAGCAGCTGAGCAGGCAGGAATTACGCAGCACAGCTGGCAATTGTCAAGCAGATGACAGGCAGGAATCGTGCAGCTCAGCTGGCAATTGTCAAGCAGATGAGCAGACAGTAATCACGCAGCTCAGCAGGCCCAGATCACGTGACTGAGCATGCACTGTTCACGTGGCTGATCATACACTGATCACGTGATGATCATGCACTGATCACTTGGATATCATGCACTGATCACGTGGCTGATCATACACTGTTCACGTGTCTGACCATGCACTGATCACGTGGCTGATCATACACTGCTCACGTAACTGATCATGCACTGATCACGTGGCTATCATGCACTGATCACGTGGCTGAACATGCACTGTTCACGTGGCTGATCACACACCTGTCACGTGACTATCATGCACTGATCACGTGGCACTCATGCACTGATCACGTGGCTGATCATACTCTGCTCACGTAACTCATGCACACATCACGTGGCTATCATGCACTGATCACGTGGCTGATCATGCAATGATCACGTAGCTACCATATACTGGTCACGTGACTGATCATGCACTGATCACGTAACTGATCATGCACTGATCACGTGACTGATCATGCACTGATCACGTGGCTGATCATGCACTGATCACGTGGCTGATCATGCACTGATCACGTGGCTGATCATGCACTGATCACGTGGCTGATCATGCACTGATCACGTGACTGATCATGCACTGATCTCATGACTGATCATGCACTGATCACGTGGCTATCATGCACTGATCACGTGGCTGATCATGCCATGATCACGCAGCTACCATGTACTGGTCACATGACTGATCATGCACTGATCACGTGACTGATCATGCACTGATCACGTGGCTATCATGCACTACTCACGTGGCTGATCATGCAATGATCATGTAGCTACCATGTACAGGTCACGTGAATGATCATACACCCATCAGGTGACTGATCATGCACTGATCACGTGGCTATCATGCACTGATCACGTGACTGATCATGCACTGATCACGTCTATATCATGCACTGATCACATGACTGCCCATGCACTGATCACGTGGATGATCATACACTAATCATGTGACAGATCATGCACTGATCACGTGGCTGATCATGCACTGATACCGTGACTGAGCATGGACTGATCACATGACTATCATGTAGTGATCACGTGACTTAATGGCGCTGATCATGTGACTGATCATGCGCTGATCATGTTTGCTATCATACACTGATCATGTGCCTCTGGAGGCAATAAACAAAGAGCTGAGTAGGCACGAATCAAACAGTCAGCAGGCAATAATCATGGAACTCAGGTGTGAGGAATCATGCTGCTCAGCTGGCAATAATCAAGCAGCTGAGCAGGCAGGAATTACGCAGCACAGCTGGCAATTGTCAAGCAGATGACAGGCAGGAATCGTGCAGCTCAGCTGGCAATTGTCAAGCAGATGAGCAGACAGTAATCACGCAGCTCAGCAGGCCCAGATCACGTGACTGAGCATGCACTGTTCACGTGGCTGATCATACACTGATCACGTGATGATCATGCACTGATCACTTGGATATCATGCACTGATCACGTGGCTGATCATACACTGTTCACGTGTCTGACCATGCACTGATCACGTGGCTGATCATACACTGCTCACGTAACTGATCATGCACTGATCACGTGGCTATCATGCACTGATCACGTGGCTGAACATGCACTGTTCACGTGGCTGATCACACACCTGTCACGTGACATATCATGCACTGATCACGTGGCACTCATGCACTGATCACGTGGCTGATCATACTCTGCTCACGAATCATCATGCACACATCACGGCTATCATGCACTGCTCACGTGGCTCGTCATGGAATGATCACGTAGCAACCATATACTGGTCACGTGACTGATCATGCACAGATCACGTAAATGATCATGCACTGTTCACGTGACTGATCATGCACTGATCACGTGACTGATCATGCACTGATCACGTGGCTATCATGCTCTGCTCACGTGGCTGATCATGCAACGATCACGTAGCAACCATGTACTGGTCACGTGACTGATCATGCACTGATCACGTAATTGATCCTGCACTGATCACGGCTCATCATGCACTGATCACGTGGCTGATCACACATGTATCACGTGACTGATCATGCACTGATCACGTGGCTCTCATGCACTGATCACGTGGCTGTCATGCACTGATCACGTGGATATCATGCACTGATCACGTGGCTGATCACACACGTATCACATGACTGATCATGCACTGATCACGTGGCTATCATGCACTGATCACGTGGCTGATCATGCAATGATCACGAGCTACCATGTACTGGTCACGTGACTGATCATGCACTGATCACGAATTGATCATGCACTGATCACGTGGCTGATCATGCACTGATCACGTGGCTGATCATACACTGATCACATGACTGATCATGCACTGATCACGTGACTGATCATGCACTGATCACGTGGCTATCATGCACTGATCACTTGGCTGATCATACACTGATCACGTGCCTGATCATGCACTGATCACGTGACTGATCATGCACTGATCACGTGTCTGATCATGCACTGATCACGTGGCTATCATGCACTGCTCACGTGGCTGATCATGCCATGATCACGCAGCTACCATGTACTGGTCACATGACTGATCATGCACTGATCACGTGACTGATCATGCACTGATCACGTGGCTATCATGCACTACTCACGTGGCTGATCATGCAATGATCATGTAGCTACCATGTACAGGTCACGTGAATGATCATACACTGATCACGTGACTGATCATGCACTGATCACGTCTATATCATGCACTGATCATGACTGCCATGCACTGATCACGTGGATGATCATACACTAATCTTGTGACAGATCATGCACTGATCACGTGGCTGATCATGCACTGATACCGTGACTGAGCATGGACTGATCACATGACTATCATGTAGTGATCACGTGACTTAATGGCGCTGATCATGTGACTGATCATGCGCTGATCATGTTTGCTATCATACACTGATCATGTGCCTCTGGAGGCAATAAACAAAGAGCTGAGTAGGCACGAATCAAACAGTCAGCAGGCATAATCATGGAACTCAGGTGTGAGGAATCATGCTGCTCAGCTGGCAATAATCAAGCAGCTGAGCAGGCAGGAATTACGCAGCACAGCTGGCAATTGTCAAGCAGATGACAGGCAGGAATCGTGCAGCTCAGCTGGCAATTGTCAAGCAGATGAGCAGACAGTAATCACGCAGCTCAGCAGGCCCAGATCACGTGACTGAGCATGCACTGTTCACGTGGCTGATCATACACTGATCACGTGATGATCATGCACTGATCACTTGGATATCATGCACTGATCACGTGGCTGATCATACACTGATCACGTGACTGATCATGCACTGATCACGTGGCTATCATGCACTGATCACGCTGATCATGCACTGATCACGTGGCTGATCACACACTGTCACGTGACATATCATGCACTGATCACGTGGCACTCATGCACTGATCACGTGGCTGATCATGCACTGATCACGAACTCATGCACACATCACGTGGCTATCATGCACTGCTCACGTGGCTGTCATGGAATGATCACGTGGCAACCATATACTGGCACGTGACTGATCATGCAGATCACGAATGATCATGCACTGTTCACGTGACTGATCATGTACTGATCACGTGACTGATCATGCACTGATCACGTGGCTATCATGCTCTGCTCACGTGGCTGATCATGCAACGATCACGTAGCAACCATGTACTGGTCACGTGACTGATCATGCACTGATCACGTAATTGATCATGCACTGATCACGTGGCTCATCATGCACTGATCACGTGGCTGATCACACATGTATCACGTGACTGATCATGCACTGATCCGTGGCTCTCATGCACTGATCACGTGGCTGATCATGCACTGATCACGTGATATCATGCACTGATCACGTGGCTGATCACACACGATCACATGACTGATCATGCACTGATCACGTGGCTATCATGCACTGATCACGTGGCTATCATGCACTGATCACGTGGCTGATCATGCAATGATCACGTAGCTACCATGTACTGTCACGTGACTGATCATGCACTGATCACGTAATTGATCATGCACTGATCACGTGGCTGATCATGCACTGATCACGTGGCTGATCACACTGATCACATAACTGATCATGCACTGATCACGTGACTGATCATGCACTGATCACGTGGCTACATGCACTGATCACTTGGCTGACATGCACTGATCACGTGGCTGATCATGCACTGATCACGTGGCTGATCATGCACTGATCACGTGACTGATCATGCACTGATCACGTGTCTGATCATGCACTGATCACGTGGCTATCATGCACTGCTCACGTGGCTGATCATGCCATGATCACGCAGCTACCATGTACTGGTCACATGACTGATCATGCACTGATCACGTGACTGATCATGCACTGATCACGTGGCTATCATGCACTACTCACGTGGCTGATCATGCAATGATCATGTAGCTACCATGTACAGGTCACGTGAATGATCATACACCCATCAGGTGACTGATCATGCACTGATCACGTGGCTATCATGCACTGATCACGTGACTGATCATGCACTGATCACGTCTATATCATGCACTGATCACATGACTATCATGCACTGATCACGTGGCTGATCATGCACTGATACCGTGACTGAGCATGGACTGATCACATGACTATCATGTAGTGATCACGTGACTTAATCGCTGATCATGTGACTGATCATGCGCTGATCATGTTTGCTATCATACACTGATCATGTGCCTCTGGAGGCAATAAACAAAGAGCTGAGTAGGCACGAATCAAACAGTCAGCAGGCAATAATCATGGAACTCAGGTGTGAGGAATCATGCTGCTCAGCTGGCAATAATCAAGCAGCTGAGCACAGGAATTATGCAGCACAGCTGGCAATTGTCAAGCAGATGACAGGCAGGAATCGTGCAGCTCAGCTGGCAATTGTCAAGCAGATGAGCAGACAGTAATCACAGCTCAGCAGGCCCTGATCACGTGACTGAGCATGCACTGTTCACGTGGCTGATCATACACTGATCACGTGATGATCATGCACTGATCACTTGGATATCATGCACTGATCACGTGGCTGATCATACACTGTTCACGTGTCTGACCATGCACTGATCACGTGGCTGATCATACACTGCTCACGTAACTGATCATGCACTGATCACGTGGCTATCATGCACTGATCACGTGGCTGAACATGCACTGTTCACGTGGCTGATCACACACCTGTCACGTGACATATCATGCACTGATCACGTGGCACTCATGCACTGATCACGTGGCTGATCATACTCTGCTCACGAACCATGCACACATCACGTGGCTATCATGCACTGCTCACGTGGCTGTCATGGAATGATCACGTAGCTACCATATACTGGTCACGTGACTGATCATGCAAAGATCACGTAAATGATCATGCACTGTTCACGTGACTGATCATGTACTGATCACGTGACTGATCATGCACTGATCACGTGGCTATCATGCACTGCTCACGTGGCTGATCATGCAACGATCACGTAGCAACCATGTACTGGTCACGTGACTGATCATGCACTGATCACGTAATTGATCATGCACTGATCACGTGGCTCATCATGCACTGATCACGTGGCTGATCACACATGTATCACGTGACTGATCATGCACTGATCCTGTATCATGCACTGATCACGTGGCTGTCATGCACTGATCACGTGGATATCATGCACTGATCACGTGGCTGATCACACACGATCACGTGACTGATCATGCACTGATCACGTGGCTATCATGCACTGATCACGTGGCTGATCATGCACTGATCACGTGGCTGATCACAACATTGGTCACAACTGATCATGCACTGATCACGTGACTGATCATGCACTGATCACGTGGCTGATCATGCACTGATCACGTGGCTGATCATGCACTGATCACGTGACTGATCATGCACTGATCACGTGACTGATCATGCACTGATCACGGCTATCATGCACTGATCACGTGGCTGATCATGCACTGATCACGCTGTCATGCACTGATCATGGACTGATCATGCACCATCTCAGTCTGATCATGCACTGATCACGTGGCTATCATGCACTGATCACGTGGCTGATCATGCCATGATCACGCAGCTACCATGTACTGGTCACATGACTGATCATGCACTGATCACGACTGATCATGCACTGATCACGTGGCTATCATGCACTACTCACGTGGCTGATCATGCAATGATCATGTAGCTACCATGTACAGGTCACGTGAATGATCATACACCCATCAGGTGACTGATCATGCACTGATCACGTGGCTATCATGCACTGATCACGAGACTGATCATGCACTGATCACGTCTATATCATGCACTGATCACATGACTGCCCGTGCACTGATCACGTGGATGATCATACACTAATCATGTGACAGATCATGCACTGATCACGTGGCTGATCATGCACTGATACCGTGACTGAGCATGGACTGATCACATGACTATCATGTAGTGATCACGTGACTTAATGGCGCTGATCATGTGACTGATCATGCGCTGATCATGTTTGCTATCATACACTGATCATGTGCCTCTGGAGGCAATAAACAAAGAGCTGAGTAGGCACGAATCAAACAGTCAGCAGGCAATAATCATGGAACTCAGGTGTGAGGAATCATGCTGCTCAGCTGGCAATAATCAAGCAGCTGAGCAGGCAGGAATTACGCAGCACAGCTGGCAATTGTCAAGCAGATGACAGGCAGGAATCGCAGCTCAGCTGGCATTGTCAAGCAGATGAGCAGACAGTAATCACGCAGCTCAGCAGGCCCAGATCACGTGACTGAGCATGCACTGTTCACGTGGCTGATCATACACTGATCACGTGATGATCATGCACTGATCACGTGGATATCATGCACTGATCACGTGGCTGATCATACACTGATCACGTGACTGATCATGCACTGATCACGTGGCTATCATGCACTGATCACGTGGCTGATCATGCACTGATCACGTGGCTGATCATGCACTGATCACGTGGCTGATCATGCACTGATCACGTGACTGATCATGCACTGATCACGTGGCTATCATGCACTGATCACGTGGCTGATCATGCACTGATCACGTGGCTGATCACACACCTGTCACGTGACATATCATGCACTGATCACGTGGCACTCATGCACTGATCACGTGGCTGATCATACCTGATCACGTAACTCATGCACATCACGTGGCTATCATGCACTGCTCACGTGGCTCGTCATGGAATGATCACGTAGCAACCATATACTGGTCACGTGACTGATCATGCACTGATCACGTAAATGATCATGCACTGTTCACGTGACTGATCATGTACACTGATCACGTGACTGATCATGCACTGATCACGTGGCTATCATGCACTGCTCACGTGGCTGATCATGCAACGATCACGTAGCAACCATGTACTGGTCACGTGACTGATCATGCACTGATCACGTAATTGATCATGCACTGATCACGTGGCTCATCATGCACTGATCACGTGGCTGATCACACATGATCACGTGACTGATCATGCACTGATCACGTGGCTATCATGCACTGATCACGTGGCTGATCATGCACTGATCACGTGGATATCATGCACTGATCACGTGGCTGATCACACACGTATCACATGACTGATCATGCACTGATCACGTGGCTATCATGCACTGATCACGTGGCTATCATGCACTGATCACGTGGCTGATCATGCAATGATCACGTAGCTATCATGTACTGGTCACGTGACTGATCATGCACTGATCACGTAATTGATCATGCACTGATCACGTGGCTGATCATGCACTGATCACGTTGATCATGCACTGATCACGTGACTGATCATGCACTGATCACGTGACTGATCATGCACTGATCACGGCTATATCATGCACTGATCACATGACTGCCATGCACTGATCATGGATGATCATGCACTGATCACGTGACTGATCATGCACTGATCACGTGGCTGATCATGCACTGATCACGTGACTGATCATGCACTGATCACGTGGCTATCATGCACTGCTCACTGCTGATCATGCCATGATCACGCAGCTACCATGTACTGGTCACATGACTGATCATGCACTGATCACGTGACTGATCATGCACTGATCACGTGGCTATCATGCACTACTCACGTGGCTGATCATGCAATGATCATGTAGCTACCATGTACTGGTCACGTGACTGATCATACACCCATCAGGTGACTGATCATGCACTGATCACGTGGCTATCATGCACTGATCACATGACTGCCCATGCACTGATCACGTGGATGATCATACACTAATCTTGACAGATCATGCACTGATCACGTGGCTGATCATGCACTGATACCGTGACTGAGCATGGACTGATCACATGACTATCATGTAGTGATCACGTGACTTAATGGCGCTGATCATGTGACTGATCATGCGCTGATCATGTTTGCTATCATACACTGATCATGTGCCTCTGGAGGCAATAAACAAAGAGCTGAGTAGGCACGAATCAAACAGTCAGCAGGCATAATCATGGAACTCAGGTGTGAGGAATCATGCTGCTCAGCTGGCAATAATCAGCAGCTGAGCAGGCAGGAATTACGCAGCACAGCTGGCAATTGTCAAGCAGATGACAGGCAGGAATCGTGCAGCTCAGCTGGCAATTGTCAAGCAGATGAGCAGACAGTAATCACGCAGCTCAGCAGGCCCTGATCACGTGACTGAGCATGCACTGTTCACGTGGCTGATCATACACTGATCATGATGATCATGCACTGATCATGGATATCATGCACTGATCACGTGGCTGATCATACACTGTTCACGTGTCTGACATGCACTGATCACGTGGCTGATCATGCACTGATCACGTGGCTATCATGCACTGATCACGTGGCTGAACATGCACTGTTCACGTGGCTGATCACACACCTGTCACGTGACATATCATGCACTGATCACGTGGCACTCATGCACTGATCACGTGGCTGATCATACTGTCACGTAACTCATGCACACATCACGTGGCTATCATGCACTGCTCACGTGCTCTGTCATGGAATGATCACGTAGCTACCATATACTGGTCACGTGACTGATCATGCACTGATCACGTAAATGATCATGCACTGTCACGTGACTGATCATGCACTGATCACGTGACTGATCATGCACTGATCACGTGGCTATCATGCACTGCTCACGTGGCTGATCATGCAACGATCACGTAGCAACCATGTACTGGTCACGTGACTGATCATGCACTGATCACGTAATTGATCATGCACTGATCACGTGGCTCATCATGCACTGATCACGTGGCTGATCACACACTGATCACGTGACTGATCATGCACTGATCACGTGGCTATCATGCACTGATCACGTGGCTGTCATGCACTGATCACGTGGATATCATGCACTGATCATGCTGATCACACACGTATCACATGACTGATCATGCACTGATCACGTGGCTATCATGCACTGATCACGTCTGATCATGCACTGATCACGTGGCTGATCATGCAATGATCACGTAGCTATCATGCACTGGTCACGTGACTGATCATGCACTGATCACGTAATTGATCATGCACTGATCACGTGGCTGATCATGCACTGATCACGTGGCTGATCATACACTGATCGTAACTGATCATGCACTGATCACGTGACTGATCATGCACTGATCATGGCTATCATGCACTGATCACGTGGCTGATCATACACTGATCACGTGCCTGATCATGCACTGATCACGTGGCTGATCATGCACTGATCACGTGACTGATCATGCACTGATCACGTGTCTGATCATGCACTGATCACGTGGCTATCATGCACTGCTCACGTGGCTGATCATGCCATGATCACGCAGCTACCATGTACTGGTCACATGACTGATCATGCACTGATCACGTGACTGATCATGCACTGATCACGTGGCTATCATGCACTACTCACGGCTGATCATGCAATGATCATGTAGCTACCATGTACAGGTCACGTGAATGATCATACACCCATCAGGTGACTGATCATGCACTGATCACGGCTATCATGCACTGATCACGTGACTGATCATGCACTGATCACGTCTATATCATGCACTGATCACATGACTGCCCATGCACTGATCACGTGGATGATCATACACTAATCTTGTGACAGATCATGCACTGATCACGTGGCTGATCATGCACTGATACCGTGACTGAGCATGGACTGATCACATGACTATCATGTAGTGATCACGTGACTTAATGGCGCTGATCATGTGACTGATCATGCTGATCATGTTTGCTATCATACACTGATCATGTGCCTCTGGAGGCAATAAACAAAGAGCTGAGTAGGCACGAATCAAACAGTCAGCAGGCAATAATCATGGAACTCAGGTGTGAGGAATCATGCTGCTCAGCTGGCAATAATCAGCAGCTGAGCAGGCAGGAATTATGCAGCTCAGCTGGCAATTGTCAAGCAGATGAGCAGACAGTAATCACGCAGCTCAGCAGGCCCAGATCACGTGACTGAGCATGCACTGTTCACGTGGCTGATCATACACTGATCACGTGATGATCATGCACTGATCACTTGGATATCATGCACTGATCACGTGGCTGATCATACACTGTTCACGTGTCTGACCATGCACTGATCACGTGGCTGATCATACACTGCTCACGTAACTGATCATGCACTGATCACGTGGCTATCATGCACTGATCACGTGGCTGAACATGCACTGTTCACGTGGCTGATCACACACCTGTCACGTGACATATCATGCACTGATCACGTGGCACTCATGCACTGATCACGTGGCTGATCATACTCTGCTCACGTAACTCATGCACACATCACGTGGCTATCATGCACTGCTCACGTGGCTCGTCATGGAATGATCACGAGTGACCATATACTGGTAACGTGACTGATCATGCAAAGATCACGTAAATGATCATGCACTGTTCACGTGACTGATCATGTACTGATCACGTGACTGATCATGCACTGATCACGTGGCTATCATGCTCTGCTCACGTGGCTGATCATGCAACGATCACGTAGCAACCATGTACTGGTCACGTGACTGATCATGCACTGATCACGTAATTGATCATGCACTGATCACGTGGCTCATCATGCACTGATCACGTGGCTGATCACACATGTATCACGTGACTGATCATGCACTGATCACGTGGCTATCATGCACTGATCACGTGGCTGTCATGCACTGATCACGTGGATATCATGCACTGATCATGGCTGATCATGACACGATCACGTGACTGATCATGCACTGATCACGTGGCTATCATGCACTGATCACGTGGCTGATCATGCAATGATCACGTAGCTACCATGTACTGGTCACGTGACTGATCATGCACTGATCACGTAATTGATCATGCACTGATCATGTGGCTGATCATGCACTGATCACGTGGCTGATCATACACTGATCACGTGACTGATCATGCACTGATCACGTGACTGATCATGCACTGATCACGTGGCTATCATGCACTGATCACGTGGCTGATCATGCACTGATCACGTGCCTGATCATGCACTGATCACGTGACTGATCATGCACTGATCACGTGACTGATCATGCACTGATCACGTGGCTATCATGCACTGCTCACGTGGCTGATCATGCCATGATCACGCAGCTACCATGTACTGGTCACATGACTGATCATGCACTGATCACGTGACTGATCATGCACTGATCACGTGGCTATCATGCACTACTCACGTGCTGATCATGCAATGATCATGTAGCTACCATGTACAGGTCACGTGAATGATCATACACCCATCAGGTGACTGATCATGCACTGATCACGCCTCATATCATGCACTGATCACATGACTGCCCATGCACTGATCACGTGATGATCATACACTAATCATGTGACAGATCATGCACTGATCACGTGGCTGATCATGCACTGATACCGTGACTGAGCATGGACTGATCACATGACTATCATGTAGTGATCACGTGACTTAATGGCGCTGATCATGTGACTGATCATGCGCTGATCATGTTTGCTATCATACACTGATCATGTGCCTCTGGAGGCAATAAACAAAGAGCTGAGTAGGCACGAATCAAACAGTCAGCAGGCAATAATCATGGAACTCAGGTGTGAGGAATCATGCTGCTCAGCTGGCAATAATCAAGCAGCTGAGCAGGCAGGAATTACGCAGCACAGCTGGCAATTGTCAAGCAGATGACAGGCAGGAATCGTGCAGCTCAGCTGGCAATTGTCAAGCAGATGAGCAGACAGTAATCACGCAGCTCAGCAGGCCCTGATCACGTGACTGAGCATGCACTGTTCACGTGGCTGATCATACACTGATCACGTGATGATCATGCACTGATCACTTGGATATCATGCACTGATCACGTGGCTGATCATACACTGTTCACGTGTCTGACCATGCACTGATCACGTGGCTGATCATACACTGCTCACGTAACTGATCATGCACTGATCACGTGGCTATCATGCACTGATCACGTGGCTGATCATGCACTGTTCACGTGGCTGATCACACACCTGTCACGTGACATATCATGCACTGATCACGTGCACTCATGCACTGATCACGTGGCTGATCATACTCTGCTCACGTAACTCATGCACACATCACGTGGCTATCATGCACTGCTCACGTGGCTCGTCATGGAATGATCACGTAGCTACCATATACTGGTCACGTGACTGATCATGCACTGATCACGAATGATCATGCACTGTTCACGTGACTGATCATGCACTGATCACGTGACTGATCATGCACTGATCACGTGGCTATCATGCTCTGCTCACGTGGCTGATCATGCAACGATCACGTAGCAACCATGTACTGGTCACGTGACTGATCATGCACTGATCACGTGAATTGATCATGCACTGATCACGTGGCTCATCATGCACTGATCACGTGGCTGATCATGCACTGATCACGTGGCAATCATGCACTGATCACGTGACTGATCATGCACTGATCACGTGGCTGATCATGTGCATGATCACGTGACTGATCATGCACTGATCACGTGACTGATCATGCACTGATCACGTGGCTATCATGCACTGTCACGTGGCTGATCATGCAATGATCACGAGTACCATGTACTGGTCACGTGACTGATCATGCACTGATCACGTACTGATCATGCACTGATCACGTGGTCATCATGCACTGATCACGTGGCTGATCATCAATGTGATTCTGACATGCACTGATCACGTGGCTATCATGCACTGATCACGGCTGATCATGCACTGATCACGTGGCTATCATGCACTGATCACGTGGCTGATCATGCACTGATCACGTGACTGATCATGCACTGATCACGTGGCTGATCATGCACTGATCACGTGGCTATCATGCACTGATCACGTGGCTGATCATGCACTGATCACGTAGCTATCATGCACTGGTCACGTGACTGATCATGCACTGATCACGAATTGATCATGCACTGATCACGTGGCTGATCATGCACTGATCGCCACGAATGATCACATCACATCACGACACTGATCATGCACTGATCACGTGATGATCATGCAACTGATCACGGCTATCATGCACTGATCACGTGGCTGATCATGCACTGATCACGTGCTGATCATGCACTGATCACGTGGCTGATCATGCACTGATCACGTGACTGATCATGCACTGATCACGTGGCTATCATGCACTGATCACGTGGCTGATCATGCACTGATCACGTAGCAACCATGCACTGATCACGTGACTGATCATGCACTGATCACGTAATTGATCATGCACTGATCACGTGGCTGATCATGCACTGATCACGTGGCTGATCACACATGATCACGTGACTGATCATGCACTGATCACGTGGCTATCATGCACTGATCACGTGGCTGTCATGCACTGATCACGTGGCTATCATGCACTGATCACGTGGCTGATCATCACACGATCACGTGACTGATCATGCACTGATCACGTGGCTATCATGCACTGATCACGTGGCTATCATGCACTGATCACGTGGCTGATCATGCACTGATCACGTAGCTATCATGTACTGGTCACGTGACTGATCATGCACTGATCACGTAATTGATCATGCACTGATCATGGCTGATCACAGTATCACGTGGCTGTGATGACTGCACACTGATCACGTAACTGATCATGCACTGATCACGTGACTGATCATGCACTGATCACGTGGCTATCATGCACTGATCACGTGGCTGATCATGCACTGATCACGTGCCTGATCATGCACTGATCACGTGGCTGATCATGCACTGATCACGTGACTGATCATGCACTGATCACGTCTGATCATGCACTGATCACGTGGCTATCATGCACTGCTCACGTGGCTGATCATGCCATGATCACGCAGCTACCATGTACTGGTCACATGACTGATCATGCACTGATCACGTGACTGATCATGCACATCACGTGGCTATCATGCACTCTCACGTGGCTGATCATGCAATGATCATGTAGCTACCATGTACAGGTCACGTGAATGATCATACACCCATCAGGTGACTGATCATGCACTGATCACGTGGCTATCATGCACTGATCACGTGACTGATCATGCACTGATCACGTCTATATCATGCACTGATCACATGACTATCATGCACTGATCACGTGGCTGATCATGCACTGATACCGTGACTGAGCATGACTGATCACATGACTATCATGCAGTGATCACGTGACTTAATGGCGCTGATCATGTGACTGATCATGCGCTGATCATGTTTGCTATCATACACTGATCATGTGCCTCTGGAGGCAATAAACAAAGAGCTGAGTAGGCACGAACAAACAGTCAGCAGGCAATAATCATGGAACTCAGGTGTGAGGAATCATGCTGCTCAGCTGGCAATAATCAAGCAGCTGAGCAGGCAGGAATTACGCAGCACAGCTGGCAATTGTCAAGCAGATGACAGGCAGGAATCGTGCAGCTCAGCTGGCAATTGTCAAGCAGATGAGCAGACAGTAATCACGCAGCTCAGCAGGCCCAGATCACGTGACTGAGCATGCACTGTTCACGTGGCTGATCATACACTGATCACGTGATGATCATGCACTGATCACTTGGATATCATGCACTGATCACGTGGCTGATCATACACTGTTCACGTGTCTGACCATGCACTGACACGTGGCTGATCATACACTGCTCACGTAACTGATCATGCACTGATCACGTGGCTATCATGCACTGATCACGTGGCTGAACATGCACTGTTCACGTGGCTGATCACACACCTGTCACGTGACATATCATGCACTGATCACGTGCACTCATGCACTGATCACGTGGCTGATCATACTCTGCTCATGACTGATCATGCACACATCACGTGGCTATCATGCACTGCTCACGTGGTCGTCATGGAATGATCACGAGCAACCATATACTGGTCACGTGACTGATCATGCAAGATCACGTAAATGATCATGCACTGTTCACGTGACTGATCATGTACTGATCACGTGACTGATCATGCACTGATCACGGCTATCATGCTCTGCTCACGTGGCTGATCATGCAACGATCACGAGCAATCATGTACTGGTCACGTGACTGATCATGCACTGATCACGACTGATCATGCACTGATCACGTGGCTCATCATGCACTGATCACGTGGCTGATCACACATGTATCACGTGACTGATCATGCACTGATCACGTGGCTCTCATGCACTGATCACGTGGCTGTCATGCACTGATCACGTGGATATCATGCACTGATCACGTGGCTGATCACACACGTATCACGTGACTGATCATGCACTGATCACGTACATCATGCACTGATCACGTGGCTATCATGCACTGATCACGTGGCTGATCATGCACTGATCACGTGGCTATCATGCACTGTCACGTGACTGATCATGCACTGATCACGATGATCATGCACTGATCACGTGGCTGATCATGCACTGATCACGTGGCTGATCATGCACTGATCACGTGACTGATCATGCACTGATCACGTGACTGATCATGCACTGATCACGTGGCTATCATGCACTGATCACTGGCTGGACATATGATCATGGTGATCATGCACTGATCACGCATGATCACACTGATCACGGACTGATCATGCACACGATCACGGCTGATCATGCACTGATCACGTGACTGATCACACTGATCACGTGACTGATCATGCACTGATCACGTGGCTATCATGCACTGATCACGTGGCTGATCATGCCATGATCACGCAGCTACCATGCACTGGTCACGTGACTGATCATGCACTGATCACGTGACTGATCATGCACTGATCACGTGGCTATCATGCACTGATCACGTGGCTGATCATGCACTGATCAGTGTAGCTATCATGTACACTGATCACGTGAATGATCATGCACTGATCACGTGACTGATCATGCACTGATCACGTGGCTGATCATGCACTGATCACGTGACTGATCATGCACTGATCACGACTATATCATGCACTGACACATGGATATCATGCACTGATCACGTGGCTGATCATGCACTGATCACAACTGATCATGTACTGATCACGTGAATGATCATGCACTGATCAGGTGACTGATCATGCACTGATCACGTGGCTATCACACTGATCACGTGACTGATCATGCACTGATCACGCTATATCATGCACTGATCATGGACTGTCGCACTGATCACGTGGCTGATCATACACTGATCATGTGACAGATCATGCACTGATCACGTGGCTGATCATGCACTGATACCGTGACTGAGCATGGACTGATCACATGACTATCATG